>NC_135221.1:14979087-15240173 GCF_052324685.1 Brachyhypopomus gauderio | reverse complement strand
CATTAAGTCATTGTTTCCCGTAATTCAATTTCCCATGATGTAATTTACTGACACGAGACAGTACTCGTGCATTTACTCACTACTTGAGTAGCTTTTAATCAAAGTACTTTTTTACTTTTACTCAAGTATATTTTTGGGATGCATACTTTTACTTTTACTTGAGTAACATTTGGTTCAAGTAACTGTACTTTTACTTGAGTAAAATTGTTGAATACTCTACCCACCTCTGTCAGCTGGTAATTATTGGTACGTCCCCCCCCCCCCCCCCCACTTGCAGGTGTATCTGCTGTAGTCTGGAATCCTATGAAGAAAATGACACCTATGAAGAAAATGCTCCACAAGCCCAAGCAGGCAGACGTTTTAGTTGGTGCAATTAAAGTATGTTCACCTGTATTTGGCTTGAGTAACATCTCTCTTCAGTGGCCAGCATATCAAACAAGGGATGATGTCTGAAAACATGTTTGGATTTATATGTATTTGCAAAAATCCATAAATTAATTTCTATACTGGACAAAGTCTTTAACCAGTGTAAGCTGGGCATTGTTTTAAAAGTTTATTTTAAACAGTATGTTGTATATTTGTTACATGTATTCCTCAGTGCATTTAAACATGAGCGTCTGTGGGGATTTTCCCCACACAGATACATTTTCCTATATTAGATCATTTAGTATCGGGTGATATTATAAAGGGTGTGACAATTATTAAACTCGATGAAAGTCAGGAATCAAAGTGTGAAATTACCAGGGTGGATAATGGGCCGCATTCTGGATTCTAGATACTGATCTACATGCTCATGTGTACACACGCAAAATGATATTCCCATGTTTTATCTGATTTGATGATGTGTTTTTGTAAGCTTTCTATGCAGCATATCCCTTTACTTCATCTAATGCTACAATTAAACATTAATTTCTGTTACTTGGGGCAAGTTCTATGTGGTCTGTTAATAGCTGAGGCTGTTTATAAACGACAGGAAGTACATTGCAGCAGAAGTGACCCAGCAGACCTTTGTGATGTCCTACCAGAGTCAGCATGAAAATTAACATCAAGTATCAGGAGATAATAATAATAAATGGAGATACAGGAGATGATCAAATGAGAGGTCAGAAGTTAAAACAGGAGATTTTAGGTGATGGATAAGTATAGTCAGATGAGGTCAAGCATGAGACACAAGTGCAGGTTTCAGAGGAAACAGTTCTGAATCTGCGGTTAGATCAACACCACAGGAAGTCCTCCACCATGTCCAGTTAAGCCTGGTCTGTCTACAAGTTAGTGGGCCAGCAGAGTTTTTAAAAGCAAAATCATCATTGGGTTGTTGTTGTCAATATTGTTCCAAAACAATTGGCAATAAATATATCCTTATTTAAGGGACAAACTTTGATCAGAACAATCTGATTTGGATATTATACATTTAGGGGGTTGTTTGTAGAAGAGACATTAATGAAGGCTGAGATTAGAGATGTTTTTCTTTTTCTTTATTTTTAAGTATGTGGATGATTTATGTTGTAGATATTCAATGTCCTGCTTATTCCTAATGATTCTGGGTTAGATTTAAAAATGATATATAAAACTATTATTTTGAATCACATATGCCATATGTGTATATTTACTTGATGTTATTGAGACATTTGTGACTGTGTGTAGTTTCCAACAAGTTGTCGGAGTAAGAGCTATGACTGCCTTTGTGAAATGTAATTTAGGGAGTGATAAAATCTCAAGATTTGAATTTCATTTCTCTCTCTCTCTCTCTCTCTCTCTCTCTCTCTCTCCATCCCTCCAATTTTTACATCACTGACTGGGCTTTATCTATTTGATTAGAGATATTGTTCAAAATTAGGAACTTCATATTTTAATAATACATATACATGACAGGATCATTCAGCAAATATATAATAATAGATTCTATTTGTGCCATAGTGACCACACCCCAAATTATGCTGTCACAAAGGCCACTCTTTGATGTAAAAATGTGCCATAAATGTTGATTGTGATTTTCACGCCAATCAAAATTTGTCCTCAGCATTTACCCATCTGTTCAGTGAGAACACACACACAAACACTAGTCATCACTAGGGGGTTGTGGTGCACGTGTGCCCAGAGCGGTGGGCAGCCCTAGTCTGGCACCCGGGGAGCAGTTGGAGTTAGGTGCCTTCCTCAAGAGCACTTCTGTCACACCTGCCGCCCCCCCCCCCCCCCCCAGCTGTCAAGTCTCTGTTGTCCTGTTCCATGTGCTAGTATTTTTTATGCCTGTTTGTCCCTTCTTCTGAGTTGTAACCCAGCCTCTTATCATGTGTTCCTTGATTAGTTCCTTGTCAGTGTCTTGTATCTAAACCTTGTGTTTGGTCCATTGTGTTGGTGGTTATTGTTTGTGTAAGGTGTAAGTGTACTGTGTCTGAGTAGCAAACTTAACCCTTGCGTTTAGTTTCAGCCTATCATGTGTGTCTAGATCTGTTCATCGTTCATTTTCCTATATCTACCGTGTCTAGTCCTATCTCTGTTGGTCCTTGTTTTCCAGGTCCATTGGTTCATTTGTTGAGCATTGTCATTGTGGTTGATCTCGTTTCCTTATCCTTAACCTTGCTATGTAGCAGTGTCTGTGTATTTGCCCTACTGTTGTTTAGTATTGGTTTATGTGATCTCCCTGTCCTCCTTGTACTATCAGTGTTTCTTATTAACATTCGGTTTTCCTGCATCTGCGTCCAACACACCTTGCCCCAAGCATTACAGAATAACCAATCTTATAACATGATGCAGCAGGTAAATTACACAGCAAGTAGCTGCCCTTACCCAGGAGCCACAAGAACTTTAAGGAACAATTAAACAGCTTTCAGTCGTTCTTCGCTCGGGACTCCAAGGGCAAACCCACTGCACTCACTCCCTGTCCCTCTGCCGAGGAGTATAATGGTTGTCATGCTAGTGCCCCGGACCCCTCTTCGGGCGTGTGTTTATGTAGTCCGTGCCCGTATATGTACGTTGGGGTTTTATGTGTGTGTGTGTGTGTGTTTGTGTGTATTCACTCATGTCGTTAGTCTAATGTGTTTCACGCGGTGCATGTTAGACTATGTGTATATAGTGTGTGTGTTTGTATCGTCCTGTGCTGGTCTTTGTCAGAGTCTCACGTCCGTTAGTGAGTGAGTTATATGTGCGCCATAGCACAATTCACAGTAATAAACACAATGTTGTGCACCCTGAAATCCCCCTCGTCATTCAGACTGCACCATGGCATTACAATGGTGAGGATCGCACTGCAGACAACTTTGTCCCACAATCTCGTCTGTCTGCACCTCTCGAATTTTGTAACTCGGCGCAATGAACAAAGTTGTTTGCAGAGTTCATACACCTAAACAAAGTGGAATTAAAGCACTTGTACGTCACTTTAAAGGTCCATTTCAATATTTCCCAGCACGTTAAACTTAAGTTAAATATTTATACATATACTCGAAATAATTCACTTTTTTAAATCACATTATTTACTGGTTGTTTATTTTCAAAACGCCCAATCTTAACGTCTTCACGTTCTCTCATGTTTCGTCCTGGAATTACAAGAGGCTCGTATTTGTTAACATAATACAAGAGAACTGTTCAGTCAGACAGATATTTGTTGTAAAATGAAGTAGTTACAATTTCAAGCATTTTCAAGTACTTTAGCCTAAATTCCAGCACTTTTCAAACCTGGAACACAATGCAACATTAAAATTCGTCAGGTAAATGTTTTTCCTTTCTTTTCTGTGCTCCAGATTTCTGTATTTACTTTAACTATCCACCACTGTATTTCCCGCTGTTGGGCGGGTACCAGCCGGTTACAGTCGGTGCTGGATCAAACCATTTTTCAGTGGGAGGCTGGGGTGTATGCACTTAATGGAAAATATGCAGATGGATAAAAAACATATGTATTTTAGCCATTGAGCTTATTTTGAGTGCAGAATTTTATATTAATGAAAGATTTCAAGATTATTTAAAATTATAGACTTTAAATAAAAAATAAATTGCTGTGCTCTTTGATGGGCCCCCCTGGCCCTGGGGCCCGGGACAACAGACCCGGTTGTCCCCCCCTGTTGACGGGGCTGCGTCTATGGACCCAAGCATCGGGTCCTCAGGGCCTGTCTAGTTGACCCCATTAGTAACGTGGGGAGGATTAGAAGCCTGAGGAACAGAGCTAGTTCTGTTTCCTTGTCCATCCCTAATGTCTTGCCAGCAGTCACCAATTTGTTGTTGACTTGCTGAAGTAACGCCTTCAGGAGTCTGTGCACTCAGATCTCCCAAGAGTCCCAGCTGGGTCGTCAAATTTGTAGTGGAAATTTGGACCTTAATGGTGAGCAAGAACAGTAAACAGCAGTTGGGTAAGGTATCAAAGTAAAATACAAAGTTTATTAAAGATAAAAGATAGAAAATATAAAGATGGATTGATCCAGAGATCTCCGTTACAAACACTCAAGAGCGTCTGCAGCAGAGCTTACTATTTTGCTACATGATTACAACATGTGACATGAGTTAACCATGTGTGGCACACGAGGCCTCCTAGTTCCTCCGGTTCGCCAGGCACACCAGATATACTACCATTCTGACGCCAGATGCCCTTATCTACAGGCCCGAGACCTTCAGGACTGTCTGCCTTCAACTCACGAGTACTACTAGAATGAGTAGAGGGAGAGAAAGAGAAAGAGAGAGAGAGAGAGAGAGACTACAGGCCTGCAGAGCATACACTGATCAACATGTCCTAGGACTGACATATGTTTAATATACCTTAATAAAGTGATTACCTTTCCACTTACTACTGATAGTGGTCAATACATCTATGAATACTGATGAATATGATTACAGAGAGACCAAATATAAATTTTGCCCTGACAGCTCCTTTCAAGGGTTAGGGTTAGTGTCTCCACAGCTGCAGCGCCTCCTGTCGACGCCTCCTTTTCTACACCTCTCACCAGCAATGCCTCTGAGACAGCACCTTCTGCTCCTGCGACCCGGAAGGGGTCACCACCTCCTGTGAATTGGAAGAGGCCGTCCCCAGTTCCTGCGACCCACCAGAGACCTATTCTGGAGACCCGGCAGAGGACTACTGAGGCCCACCTGGGGCTTACTCAGATTCCTGTGGTCCGCCTAGAACCCGCAGCCATCCCTGAAGCCCATCTGGGGCCTGCCCATGTTCGTGAGGACTGCCTAGGGTCTGTCCCCCATTCCAGTTGGTGGTTATTGTTTGTGTAAGTTGTAAGTGTACTGTGTCTGGTTAATGTGCTAGTAGTTCTGTTCTGAAATATGCTGTTAATCTGTTCATTTCTATTATATACAGTGTATATATATATATATATATATATATATATATATATATATATATATATATATATATATATATATATATATATATATGTGCAAATGTTTAACAGGGTCACTGTTAGAATATATTCTATAGTATCTCTCCTTCAGAACTGCAGTGTTGTCTGTCCTGTTCCAACTCTGTTTCCACCTCTAACATCTCCACACCAGGACACTGGACACCTCAGGTCCTTGTGGACTCAGTATTGCTGTAGAAGAGTTGGACCAGAGTGGTGTCATCTGCAATGTTTAACAGGGTCATTGTTAGAGGTACATCCATAATGAGAACAAAATTATTCATTTAATTATAAAACTAAATGAACATCATAATTACATGATATTTTGAGAAAAAAACACAAGACAAGGTTATGAGGCGTCACATGAAGATCAAACCTTAGCTGAGGAATCAGCTGTGTGGACTCACCCTGTTGGAGAGACGCTGGGATGGTTAATGGGACGGGGACGTGTTCACCTGTTGCGCAGTGAGACTCTGACACCCCTGAACAATGTTAGTAACACAGCAGTTAGTCACACTACCAAGGCAGGTGATATCATAGAATAATTATGTAAACATGATAGTATCTTTTGGTTTAGAGTCTTATGCAGAGTATCTATTTCTTGGACTTTCTAAATTGTAAGTGATGTCATTAGAACGATAAAAGGAAACACCATCACAGCAGGAAGCCTGAGAGATTACTGGATATTATTCGGGGAATTCTGGTTATTGTGTTTATTGCACCACTGGGGATTCCCAATAGGCCGATGAGCAGTAGTGTCTTAGTGTATAAAAGACATGGTGCAGGTCACTCCTCCCTCACTCCTCTCCTCTCTCACTCCTCTCCTCTGTCCTGTGGTACAGGGACCACTCTGCCCTCACAGTCTCTCTGTGTGTGAAATCATCCATTCTGCTAGAATGAGGAAGCTGTCTGCTCTGCTGTTTGTGATGCTGCTCTGCTCTCTCCAGCTGGTCTCTAGTGGTGAGTCTCCATCTCTGTTACATGATGCATTTCTTACACACTTGACTCTTATTGGTACAGCGTGGAGCATTTACACAGACAGGGACATAACCCCAGTTTACCACAGGGAGGCAGTGTTGTTACCCACTACAGTGTATATACAATGTGAACCAGACTGAATCATCACTGGAACGTACTAGGTCTAATGATGGGTTCTTCAGAGTGGTACCATCTCTCACTGTTAAGTCACTTTATAACTGTTTGCTGATGCCTTCCAGGTCCTGATGCTGTTAACCCTCTCATCTGCTGTCTTGGAGTGTCTCAGATGAAGTTGCCCATCAAACGCATCGTGTCCTACAGCAGGACTGACAGCAGATGCCCCATCAAAGCTGTGATGTGAGTATCACCTGCTCTGAGAGGCCCCCACACACCTGCTACATCCCTTCATATATGTAACAGTCCACACACTGCATCTAGGAACCATTTCTGGAATCAGGTCTAGATTTACACCTGAAACGCTGTAGTGAAGATATTGTAGCAACACCATTAAGAGCTGATTTTACACTTTACACTCACATTAAACCCAGTGGGAGAATCATCCACAGACAATTATTACTGATAGTGTTATGTAGATCAGGAATGTTTGCTGTGATCTTCATACACAGATACACTTTCACCATCTTGGATCAGTTAGTCCAGACCTGCTGTATTAACAGAACACTGCTGTGTCTTTATCTGTGTTCCAGCTTTAAGATGATTAGAGGAAAGCAGTTCTGTATGGATCCTGCCTTTGACCAGGTCAATGCCTACATGAAAGCAGTGGACCAGAGGAATTACACATCTGCTCCTGGAAACCCAACATCCTCCACACACTAAAGATGAGCAGCTAAAACAGATCTGGGCGTTGTACCACCACATCCGGCCCTCTGAATATCTCTGACCAGCGTGAGATTGTTGATAATAATAAGCTAAAGGATGTGCAATTGCACATGCTGCAATAACATATGCACATTGTATTTATGCAAATCTAACTGTGGACCATAAATAACTTTTGTCTTTGTTGAATTCTACATTTAGTTTTTCTCTTTTTAAATGCTCATTCTCTTATGTTACTTGTTACAATATTTTAGTGACATGTAAATAAAGAAAAAAATATTTTAAAGAGTTTATTTTAAGAGGTAAATTTTATTCTGTAATTTTGCAAATCAATACATATAAACTATAATGGCGAGGTAAGGCAGAACTAAACAAGACCCAAGTGATGACAAGATGAGCCACAAGTGAAATTTATGAACACACCACATAGAACCACACCCAAGGAAATACATGGAGTGTGTGTTTAAGTACCAAGAGGAACATTTTAACTAATACATTGTCAAAATTAGTTAAACTGCTTATTAAATATAGGTAATTTGTCTACAGTGTCTTAAGAAACTGTTAAAAATAACTACGTTCTCACTTTTACAGTCACACCTGTTCTATACCTGTAAATGAAATACCTCCATACATCTACTTTTACAACACTTAACACACACTATCATCCAGAGCGGCTCTCGCTACAGCTTGTATCGCCTAGATCGCGCCGATGACTGACAGCCACTAGAGGGAGCCAATGAGCTGGGAATTAATGAGTGCTCTTTAAGCTGTTCTCCTACTAATGATGAATTCAATGTACTGTCTCTTCTTTCAGTTTAAGTTCAGGATAAGAGTAGAACACAAGATTAAACATCAAGCAAACTCACAAACATTCTCTGTAACAAGATGCAGTTCAGGATTGGGAGGGCAAAGCTAACGTTTATGTGTTGTGATCACGGACGTAGTTTTGGGGGGGGACGGGGGGGACATGTCCCCCCCACTTTTTCAAAAGCCGGTTTTGGTCCCCCCCAGTTTTTACAGTTAAAACCAAATATTTAAGTAGCGACGAAGTCATGTCCCCCCCACTTTTTAATGGTTAAAAAAAACAATATCCAAATAGCGACAAATCTAGCACTAGGATCATGCAGCTCCGAGCTCCCCCCCCCCCCCCCCCCCCGCTCAACAATTTTTGTTCACAGCGCTCAACAATTTTCATTCAACCACCCCCCCCCCCCCCCCTCAACAATTTTTGTTCACAGCGCTCAACAATTTTCATTCAACCACCCCCCCCCCCCCCCCCCGCTCAACAGTTCGCCACCCCAGGTTGTGTCCCCCCCACTTATGAAATCAAAACTACGTCCATGGTTGTGATCAGAGGTGTGCAGAGGTGGTCTATGCTAAATCACCACCAACTCTGCCCTTTATCAACGAAAGTGCCCTTTTGAAATATTTTCATTATTATTATTAACATTTTACTGAGTTCGGTTTGAAATGATCTTTTGAAAACCTGAGCGATTAAAAACAATGCCCTGTAATGAGCCACCACCTCGCACACACCCGACCTCTCTCTTCCTTTAACACCAGATGCGCTGCAGCAGCAGTTCAGTTCAGCGAGTGGAAGGAAGCGTCTTCAGCACAGCACACACGGTCACAGATAGACTTCTTCTCCCGTGCCCCACCAGCCAGGTCACATACACATCAAGTAAAATCGTACCGTTTGTCCTCGAAGCCCAACGTGAAATTATCTTGTTGTGCAAGTAAAATGTCTCATACAGCACCTAACTACTAAGCATTTTTAGCCGACTGGTGACCTGCTCTAGTGTTAAGCTGAACGTTTTCTGTTGTATAGGTTTTGTTAGGCAACATAAATTAACACATTCATTTGTGAAAGAAGAAAAGCTTTAGTGCTTAGCTTAATGGAGTCCCAGTACCATTCTGTATGTTTGTGTGTCCACGGACGTAATTTTGGGGGGGGACGGGGGGACATGTCCCCCCCACATTTTCAAAATCCGGTTTTGGTCCCCCCAGTTTTTACGGTTAAAACCAAATATTTAAATAGCGACAAATCCATGTCCCCCACTTTTGAAATAAAAAAATGTGTGTGTAATAATTCTCTCCTTGTTGTTATTTTTGTGTACAGAAACGAAAGTACCTCTGCTTATGTGTGTGTGTGTGTGTGTGTGTGTGTGGGTTGGGCGGGGGATGAATATGAGGTGTGATGTTCAGATTCCACTGCTACACAGGGACTTCCAGCCCCACTGTGAATCTCTCAGAAACCGTCTGTGGTTTTGGAGATGAACGTTATTAATGCCATCACCACCTCAACATCAGTGTGGTCCTTCACACAACCACAAACTATTTGTCATGAACTATTTTAATATGAACTCAAGGAAAAAGTACTTTGTCTTCTATCACACACGCTGCTTCTGTGGCATATGCAGGCCCGTCGCGATGGGGCAGGCAAACCAGGCAATTGCTTGGGGCCCCAAGCTGGCCTGGGGCCCCCAGACAACAACAGGTTAAGAATTAAATGCAGCGACAAACTGTGTGAGCCCCCCTTTACATTCTCAAAGTCATGAGCAATGACACTGTTCTCAGAATCCCCCTTAAGGGGGCCCCTCCCACAAGCTGCTGAAGGCAGGCAGACACTGTCCTGGCAGACAGCCAAGTTTTAGACGCCGGCAAATATGAAACTTAACCATGAAGCGAATTTATCCATCAGGAAGCCAAAAGAGAAAACAAAAGAAGGAAGAGGAACACAAAAAAACATAAGACAGTGGTAAGTGATGAGTTACACTGGATAAATTAGGCCTACCTGTACAAATGGTGTAATTTAGCAGCAGGTAGGCTAAAAACAATATACGTCCCGGGTAGTGTTGCCACCTGTCCCGGTTTTCCCGGGACTGTCCCGGTTTTCACATGCCTGTCCCGGTTTTCCTGGGCTGTCCTGGTTTTTCTTCTTTTTAATATTCAGTCCCGGAAAAAAATTAGGTTAGTTAAAACCACGATTCAGACTGTTGCACACTTTAAATCTGTTTTTTTTTTCTCGCTGTGTTCATTTTAAACCCCTCCAGTAACATTTTACGTTCGCCACCGCCACCTCCCCCACCCCCCCTCGTCACCCCCCCCGTCAACAGATTACACTCGCCACCCTGTGTCAGTATGACAGTGTCCTTGTTTTTTGTCAGACCTAGGTGGCAACCCTAGTCCCGGGTAATCCCATACTTAGGTTGGGGGGGCCCCGGTTGGTGTCTTTGCTTGGGGCCCCCAAATACCTTGAAACGGCACTGGGCATTATATTTGTGGAATGATCAAGTAATGTGTATGGTTGTATTATTATAGTACAATCAGAAACTACATTTATTTCTATGCTTTCTTAGGAATGTAATCACAAAGTTCTGAAAAGTCTGCTTTATGCTTTCAAGTCATAAACACATTTCCAAAGGAATACGTTGTGAAAAGACCCACACATGACACAGATACCACAGGTACACAAAGTACTGGTTCTCACTGAGCCGTCTGAAGATTCCTCAAAATCAGTTGTCTGGTAAGCTCTGGGTAGGTAAATGACAACATTTAGTGGTGATATAGAGGGATTAAGAGTGGGTGAGACCATTTAGAGGTGGTCAGACATAGTGTAAGGTTTCCCTGCGTGAAACTGTTTCATTATAGATCATCACAACCAGTAGCGTGCACACACATTTTGGGGGGCAAGTGCTGGGGGGGGGGGTGAAGGGCACTTTTTAGCTTAGTGGAACACTTAATTATAAAAAAAATTACACGCACATGTTGAATGAAATTTGACTTTCATTTGTAACATTCTCTAAACGTGAGTTTTCAATGGAAAAAAGTCACACCACCAACTGATAAAAATCCATATCCAATATTAACTATATACAGTCATTGTTAAAGCTCCTTTACTTTTTCTCTTTTCGGCCTCTCCTTTCTTGGCATTGTGCTGCAATTAGTAAATCAATATATGCCTGCAATTAAGACAGTAATAAGACCGTAAAGTATGAGAAGGAGTTATAGGCTACCGAGTGTTGTCATTACATGAATGCAGATGGGCATTTTTCACAGGTAATGGGGAACTTACTCAGATGTGCAGAGTACTATGAATTATTTTCATGATGTACGAACATCTCTGAGTGGTTAAAGTTCAGCAGAAGCAGTTGAATCTGCTCTCAAGTTTCCATATTCTGAAGCAGAGGGTGCAGGAACAACAGTATTATCACAGTTAATCATCTCTCCTCACATCAGTGTTCTGGTAGATACTCAGTAATACCCACCAACAATAATGACTTACACTGTACTAAGACAAAAACATTATAAGAGCCCAGACATTTCAGAGTGATTATTCAGCTTTGTGCTGGAAACATGCTTCACTGTATTTATATTTAGGGTCAGAGTTAGGGTTAGAGGCCAGAGTTGGGGTTAGACATTAGTTTCCTCAAAAACCAGGAAAGGCATCCATTGGTTCATGTGCAAATGGAATTCAGCTCTTTGGTGAATCTCTTCAATATGACATTTTAAGTACTGTTTTTATATGGGGCAGTCATGGCCGGGGCAGTCATGGCCTAGTGGTAGGGAACTGGTCTTGTGACTGGAGGGTCATGGGTTTGATTCCCAGACCTGAGGCCATGACTGAGGTGCCCTTGAGCAAGGCATCTAACCCCAACTGCTCCCCGGGCGCTGGGCTAGGGCTGCCCACCGCTCTGGGCACGTGTGATCCACAGCCCCCTAGTAATCAACTAGTGTGTGTGTGTGTTCTAACTGCACAGATGGGTTAACCCATATGTGCAGTTAGAACACCAGTTCCCTAACCAACAGACCACTGAGCCCACGTTCATAGGAATACTTTTTGTATGATCACATAATGTTCCATGTGTAATGAGGAAACATCACTATCTGATTTCCATCAGTTGCCTCAGCTGAGTGGAGTGTTATTTGTGTTTAGTTTGTGGTTGTGTGAAGGACCACACTGATGTTGAGGTGGTGTTGGCATTAATAACGTTCATCTCCAAAACCACAGACGGTCTCTAAGACACTCACAGTGGGGCTGGAAGTCCCTGTGTGGCAGTGGAATCTGAACATCACACCTCATATTCATCCTCCACATCCTCCACACACATCAGCAGAGGGACTTTCATTTCTGTACACAAAAATAACAGATACAATAATCATGATTATTGGTCTGTAATGGTTATGTGAAAGGACTTCTTGCCATCTTGTTAGCATCGATAGCCCAATATTTCTTTCGCAACTGGGCCAGGATATAGTTTCTGCTGCAGTGCAAATATCTTTCATGAATGTGGCGAATCAACAGAGCAGAAGTATGAAACTGTTTTGGAAGGATGATAGGATACTTTATAGTCTCTGACATGACTGCCCTTGATAATCATCCTCCTACCCTCAGCAACCCATCCTTCAGTACCGGATCCAACTTGTAAAGTGTACTCTTTTTATGTACACTGCAAGCATTCTTTTCAAATTTACTTGGAAATGCCTGCCTTTGTGAAAAGGATATAATTGTCCTCTCTGCCCTTTCAAGCTATACACCAACCACCAAGCGTTGACCTGAAGGCTTGCAGCTGAGACGTCAGCTTCTGGGGAGAACACTTATGGACATCAGCAAGTTGTTTCCTTTTTTCAGCCAATGTCAACTAGCCGTCTCCAAATTTTTGATACCAGGCAACAGCTTTCACCATCCTGGTCCAATCCAAGAAAAAAGAAAGAAGCTAGCAGGTGGGATTTGAAACATCTTGAACTACGACATTGCACACAACATGGCAGCCTTTTACCTCTGGGTCATCTGTAGAAAGAGATTCAGGTTAAACCGTTTCACTTGGCCAAGTGTACTGTGGCTCCCATAGGAATTCAGGGCCATAAATCCATCTCCTATTCTCAAAGAACCTTACTGCACACAATCCCCTGCTGGCATCATCTGCAGGATTCTGAATACTAGGGACATAACTCCACTGTTGAATACTTGTTTTCTCTCTTATGACAAAAATTCTATTAGCAACAAAAGTGTGGAATCTTGCACTCTCATTGGCAATGTATTTTACAGTAATACTGCTTGACTGTCTGTTCAAAACATGCAATCCTTTAGGTGTTTGAAATTGTTCTCATCCATGCCAGAAATCTCTAAACCAGAGAATTCATATGTTGGTACTGACTTTTCCTGACTCATTGTTTGCAACAAAATATTAGTTTTCCTGCCTTTAATATTCAGTTTGGACATAAGGCGCTCAGTACAGAAAGTAGTTGAGCTAGCAGGATGAATCAATAAAGGCATACACTGGAATTACCTTTTCACCTTTACATGTTTAAGTTTCACTGGCACTACTGAAGGTACACAACATGCACCATTACCGGCCCCCTTATGCCCATACTTTGGGATGCATCACTACAGTGCGGCTTGCTTCAGATTTGTCAATAATCTCTTGACGCATTGGCTTTTGTCCATCTTGCTCAATATGGATCAACACTGGGATGCTGCTTAGAACACACCACACAAATACATTTTTGTTTATAATATCTGCTAATGTGTCCTTGCTGTGAACAACCAAAGCAAATTCCCTTTTCCTTTAAGAAGTCTATTTTGTCTCTGTTTCCTCTTCCTAAATGTACTACAATCCTCCAAAAGGTGACTGCTACTACTAAGAGGACAAGAAATTACAGACTGACTACCTCTGTGTTGTATAAACTGAGAAGTAATAGCAGAAACACTAGTTGCAAAACTGCTTCTACTAGACTTGTGCTTAGTTTTAACAGATACATTTTCTCTAACTGTCCTGTCCTGAATGTCCCCATATACTGGATCTGAAAGAATCCTCTCTTGCCTTTCCAAAAAAGCAACAACGTCTGTAAATTGAGGTCTGCCCTTTTGTTTCTCCTGGAACTCACACACATAAGAATGCCACCTTTCTCTAAGCTTATATGGCAGTTTCATGACCAAGAGTTTCATATTTGAGGACAGATTAATTTCGTGAGAATACCTAATCTCTTCCATTGCATTACAGCAGCTCCTC
Source organism: Brachyhypopomus gauderio (assembly GCF_052324685.1). Taxonomy (NCBI): domain Eukaryota; kingdom Metazoa; phylum Chordata; class Actinopteri; order Gymnotiformes; family Hypopomidae; genus Brachyhypopomus; species Brachyhypopomus gauderio. The sequence goes on along the minus strand of NC_135221.1, from coordinate 15,226,012 downwards.
AAGAAAATCTCAAAACCTTGTATTGCTTTAGGGCAGGGATGTCAAAGTCAAATACACCGAGGGCCAAAAAAACTAATTTGCTACAAGCCGAGGGCCGGACTGGTTCAATGTTTATTAAAACATATTAAAATGATTGCACATAGCCTATTGAACCAAGACCTAACACAGTGTATATTATTTAATGCTTAAATGAATAAAGCAATATTTTCTTATGGATCTGTCAGTAATTTCAAGTGAAAATATTTTTCAACAAGCAAACATGAATAAAGTAATAAAGGTTTGAAAAGTGCTGGAATTTAAGCTAAAGTACTTGAAAATGCTTGAAATTGTAACTACTTCGTTTCACAACAAATAGCTATCTGACTGAACAGAGAACGTGAAGACGTTAATATTGGGAGTTTTGAAAATAAACAACCATTAAATAATGTGAATAAAAAGCGAATTATTTCAAATCATTTTGAGTATATGTATAAATATTTAACTTAAGTTTAACGTGCTGGGAAATATTGAAATGGACCTTGAAAGTGACGTACAAGTGCATTAATTCCACCTTATAAAGGTGTATGAACCCTGCAAACATGACTCTATTCATTGTGCTGAGGCGCGGCGCGCGCAAAGTACAAAATTCGAGAGATGCACGACCTCGCGAATCGACAGCGCGCGAGACGCTCGCGCACAAGCTGAGCCACTGCGATTACGTTATTTTCGCCGCGCTGACCCTCGCCGCTTGTGCGCGCTGCAGTGACTTCGCGGGCTACCGTTGCATTGTGGGGAATGTAGTGTTTATGCGTGCAAAACACCAGCGGGCGGCTGTGGCCTGCGGGCCGGTTCTAATAGTAATTAAATATCATCCAGGGGGCCATAGATAATCAATTCACGGGCCGGATCTGGCCCGCGGGCCTTGACTTTGACATATGTGCTTTAGGGTCTTCAGTTTTAACATCAGGCCATTCTAACACTTTTCTCATATAAGCAGATCAGATTTTAAACTCAACACCATAGTGTTCCTGTAACAGAGTTTTGGCCCTTTGATATCCTCAATCTGGGTGCATGTGAAGACAACTTCTGACAAGAGCTTTGGGATGGCCACTTGTGTACTGATCTAGGAAATACAGCCTATCTGCACTACTACCTGTCTTGTGTTCAATTGCATGCTCAAAAGCTCTAAGGAATGGTCCATATAATAATTGGAATATCTCTTTGTGGAAGATTGGAAAGTTGTTGCTGCTTAACAAGGAGAGATGTTATTTCATTTTGATTGTTGAAGAATGTTACTCAATCTTTTATGACTCAAACTGTCCTGTGAGGCCATTACAGGTTGAACGGATTCCCTTTCAGACATGTTTGAAGTCACAGGCGAACCTTCATCTCTCCTATTGAGAGGACTGAATGCCTGAACTGAACTAGTCTTTTTACTCCCAGCACTTTCCAACTTTTCTGACTGCTTAGGGACAGCCTGAAAATGGATTCCATCCTCGGGGTGAACAATTGTGGTTTGTGCCATAGAATGGGCATTGTGGACTTTGCTTAGTGACAAGAATTCACTCTCCTCGCTTTTCACTGACATCTCAGCAAAGTATGTATTCATTGCATCTGTAACACCTGACTGCTGTTCAGCTGGTAAGACTACTGTTGGTCCTGGTTGCTGATGCTCTAGTTGCAGCTTGGCTGTTGGACTGATCAACACAGCTGACTGTTGTTCTTCGGCAGACATGAGAACGCCAAGTTTACATGATGATGTTGCCAGCTGTGTTTTTAGCTCCAGGGCTTGACGTTTTTCTTTCAATGACTTTATTTAGTGCTTCCTCCTTTTCCTTCAGATCATGCTTTTTTTTTCAATGCTGCCACCTTGATCATGATAGCTCTTTCTGCTTCTGCACAAATTTTGGCAGATGCAACAAAGGAAACGCTTGATCTGGACCCAGTACTAGAAACTTGAGACACACTGTCTTTGGGGTTGACCTCCACATCTTGGGGTTCAATAGCTCTTGATACCCTAGATAGCCACTCAAGACATAAAAAAAAGAAAAGCATACATTTCTGCCATTTTAGGATCAAACCAATTACACTCATCTTCATTAGCTTCATTCTCTGTCAGCAACTCATGATAAGCCTTATGTATTTCATTAAAATCATTCAACAATTGTGTAAACTTCAGATGATTTTGCATGACTTCTTGAACACATGTCACATCTTCCATAAGTTCCACCATTATGTCTAGTTAAATGTGCAAGTTTTCCTTTTAGGACCTGTTTTAACTGAATTACCCGTTCTTGCGCCTCTCCTACTGAATCTGTGGACTAGCCCTGATATCTTCTTCTTTCATGCTCATAGGATCAGCCATGTTTATTTCTTTATTTGTTAACTATTTATTATGAAGTCATCCATCCAGTGCATACAATAATCCACTTCTATAGCAGACTCTTTACAATTTAAATGACATCACAAATCCATTCCAGTACAAATCCTCAGTTCACAATATCAAAGCACTTTGCTTTCCAAAGGCACAGATGGAAGTACATAACATGCTTTCAAAGAACCAGGCCAGATTATGTTCTTATCAATTCCCTTCCAGCACATCCCGTTTTGGTCAGCCTCATAATCCATTGCTGAAATTCAGTGTTTACTTGCTCGATGAAATCATTGTCTTGATAGAGGCAGGTTGGCCTGTTACAAGCAGACTTTGATGTCTTTGACTATTGGTGTAGTGGTTATTTCTTGTACTATTTATAACCACTATGGTGACTTGGGCAAAAATGTCTGACACTCCAAATCCTACAAAGTCCAAGGTCCACAGAAGGTTGTTGTCCAAATAAAATAGACTATTTATTATAAATTACAACCAAACAGTTTCAGAATCTTAAAATGCAAATAAAAATAAGGATGGCAGAGATAAACCAAACATTCCCAAAAACAAAAAAAGGTGCCAGATCCGTGGCCTCTTAGACTTGAGGAAGTGAGGTCAAAGACTTTGTCTTCCTTCTCTGGCCACACACACCCAGGTAGCAGCACCTGTCTTTATTGGCAATGGCCCAGCCAGTGAAGCCACTAGATAGAGTAAACTCAAACAAAATAATATGAAACAAAACACAACCAGAAAGTGACCATTTTGGCTCCTACTATATCATTACATTATCATGACTTGGCATAATTGTTAGGTATCATATGACTTTCATCTAGTGGTTTTTCCAGCTTAGAGTACCTTGTGTTCAGGACTATCTATACTACCTTGAAGATTTGAAGCAACTACGTAGCACTTTTGTAAGTCGCTCTGGATAAGAGCGTCTGCTAAATGCCATAAATGTAAATGTAAATTACACACACACGCACACACACACGCACACACAGAATGCTGCAGTGACTGTAGAAAGTGGAACACTGCTAATGCTTTTTTCTTGATCTGTCTCATATATTCTGTAGTGTCTCTCCTTCAGAACTGCAGTGTTGTCTGTCCTGTTCCAACTCTATGTTTCCACCTCTAATAGTTCAACACCAGGACACTGGACACCTCAGGTCCTTGTGGACTCAGTGTTGCTGTAGAAGAGTTGGACCAGAGTGGTGTCATCTGCAAATGTTTAACAGGGTCACTGTTAGAGGTACAGCCATAATGAGAACAAAGTTATTCATTTAACTATAAAACTAAATTAACATAATCATAATCATAATAGATATGTGTGAAATTACCAGGGTGGAAAACAGAGGCGTGTAGACATAGACATCAGGTGGTCTATGCTAAAGCACCACCAACTCTGCCCTTTATCAACGAAAGTGCCCTTTTGAAACTTTGTTTTTATTATTATTATTATTATTATTATTATTAACATTTTACTGAGGTCAGTTTGAAATGAAAACCTGAGCGATTAAAAACAATGCCCTGAAATGAGCCACCACCTCGCACACACCCGACCTCTCTCTTCCTTTGTCACACCAGATGCGCTACAGCAGCAGTTCAGTTCAGCGAGTGGAAGGAAGCGTCTTCAGCACAGCACGCACGATCACAGATAGACTTCTTCTCCCGTGCCCCACCAGCCAGGTCACATACACATCAAGTAAAATCATACTGTTTGCCCTCTAAGCCCAACGTGAAATCATTTTGTTGTGCAGTAAAATGTCTCATACAGCACCTAACTACTAAGGTTTTTTTGCCGACTGTTCACCTGATAAACTAGTCGCTCTAGCCCAAATCAACGGTATCAACGTTTTCTGTAGGTTTTGTTAGGCAACATAAATTAACACATTCATTTGTGAAAGAAGAAACGGGAAGTTCCCCATTAACTGTGAAAAATGCCCATCTGCATTCATGTAATGACAACACTCAGTAGCCTATAACTGCTTCTCCTACTTTACAGTCTTTTTACTGTCTTAATTGCAGGCATATATTGATTTACTAATTGCAGCACAATGCCAAGAAAGGAGAGGCCGAAAAGAGAAAAAGTAAAGGAGCTTTAACAATGACTGTATATAGTTAATATTGGATATGGATTTTTATCAGTTGGTGGTGTGACTTTTTTCCATTGAAAACTCACGTTTAGAGAATGTTACAAATACAAGTCAAATTTCATTCAACATGTGTATGTAATTTGTTTTATAATGAAGTGTTCCACGTGTGCTAAAAAGTGCCCCTTATTCCCCCTGAGCACTTGCCCCCCAAAATGTCTGTGGACGCCACTGTTGGAAAATATACAGCCATAATGAAATTCATGTCTTACACGATGTGATAAATTATTAGATACAACCTGTGGAGTGCTGACATTGTGAGAAGAAAACATAAAACGTGGTTATCGAACATTACATAAAGATCAAACCTTAGCTGAGGACTCAGCTATGTGGACTATGGGACGGGGACGTGTTCACATGGGGCGCAGTGAGACTCTGACACCCCTGAACAATGTTATTGTCACAGCATTAGCGTTAGTGATCACATTCCTGGACTCACAGACACCTTCTTGGCTACCAAGGCAGGTGATATCATAGAATAATTATGTAAACATGATAGTGTGTTTTGTTTTAGAGTCCTGTGCAGAGTATCTATTTCTTTGACTTTCTAAATTGTAAGTGATGTCATTAGAACGATAAAAGGAAACACGAACAGCAGGAAGCATGAGAGAATACTGGATATTTGGAGAATTCAAAAGCCGATGAGCAGTAGTGTCTTAGTGTATAAAAGACATGGTGCAGGTCACTCCCCCCTCACTCCTCTCCCCCCTCACTCCTCTCCTCTGTCCTGTGGTACAGGGACCACTCTGCCCTCACAGTCTCTCTGTGTGTGAAATCAGCCATTCTGCTAGAATGATGAAGCTGTCTGCTCTGCTGTTTGTGCTGCTGCTCTGCTCTCTCCAACTGGTCTCTAGTGGTGAGTCTCCATCTCTGTTACATGATGCATTTCTTACACATTTGATAGACACTCTTATACACAGTGACTTACAATGTCCAGGGAGGTAAATGTAGTGGTAGGAGTCTTTCCCAATGACTCTTATTGGTACAGCGTGGAGCACTTACACAGACAGGGACATAACCCCAGTCCACCACAGGGAGACAGTGTTGTTACCCACTACAGTGTATATACAATGTGACCCAGACTGAATCATCACTGGAACGTACTAGATCTAATGATGGGCTCTTCAGAGTGGTACCATCTCTCACTGTTGTGAGTCACTTTGTAACTGTTTGCTGATGCCTTCCAGCTCCTAGTGCTTTTAACCCTGCCATCTGCTGTCCTGGAGTGTCTAAGATGAAGTTGCCCCTCAGACGCATTGTGTCCTACAGCTGGACAGCAGATGCCTCATCAAAGCTATGATGTGAGTATCACCTGCTCTGAGAGGCTCCCACACACCTGCTACATCCCTTCATATATGTAACAGTCCACACACTGTATCTAGGAACCATTTCAGGAATCAGGTCTGGACTTCCTGCTGAAATGCTGTGAAGATTCTGTAGCAACACCATTAAGAACTGATTTTACACTCACATTAAACCCAGTGGGAGAATCTTCCACAGGCAATTATTACTAGTTATTAGTGTCAGTTATTAGTTTGTAGATCAGTAATGTTTGCTATAATTTTCATGCACAGATTTCTTTAGACCATCTTAGATCAGTTGGTTCTGACCTGCTTAATTAAAAGAACACTGCTGTGTCTTTATCTATTCCAGCTTTAACATGGTTACTGGAAAGCAGATCTGTAAGGATCCTGCTTCTAAACGGGTCGATACCTACATGAAAGCAGTGGACCAGAGGAATTAAGCACCTGCTCCTGGAAACCCAACAACGTCCACACACTGAAGATGATCAGCTAACGGATTTGAAATTGCACATAACATAATAACACATGCACAGTGTATATATACACATATAACTGTGGACCATGAAGAACTATTGTCTTTGTAGAATTCTAACCCTTAATGTTACTTGTTATATTTTAGTGACATGTAAAAGAAAACATGTCATTTTAAGAGGTATATTTTATTTAGTGATTTTGCAAATCAATACATGTAAACTATCATAAAGTCTGACCTTGTTAAACAGGTTTCCCTGAAATAAATGCAACCATTCAGTGATTAAATTACTCACTTTTACAACCACACCTGTTCGATACCTGTGAATGAAAGACCGCCATTCATCTAATTTTACAACACTTAACACACACTGTCATCCAGAGCGGAGGACGCTACAGCTTTTATCGCCTAAATTGCACAGATGACTGACAGCCACCAGAGGGAGCCAATGAGCTGGAGATTAATGAGTTCTCTTTACTGTAATCTGTTCTCTCACTGATGATGAATGTAATGTACTGTCTCTTCTTTCAGTTTAAGTTCAGGATAAGAGTAGAACACAAGATTAAACATCAAGAAAACTATAACAAACATTCTCTGTAACAAGATGCAGTTCAGGATTGAGAGAGGAAAGCTAACATTTATGTATTGTGTTGATCTATACTGAAACAGTTTCACACAGGGAAACCTTCTCACTATGTCTGACCACTTCTAAATGGTCTCACCCACTCTTAATCCCACTATATCACCACTAAATGTTGTCATTTACCTACCCAGATCCTACTAGACACCTGATGTTGAGGAATCTTCAGACGTCTCACTTAGTGCTTGTGTAGAATAATAATAATTTCCACTTCTATAGCGCCTTTCAAAGTACCCAAGGACGCTGTACAGAGAAATACAAAAAAGATAAGAACAGACAATAAAAAAGAAAAAAAAATCCCATAGAACAGACCTAAGTTGAGGAAGTTGTGAGAAAATGTTGATTAAATATATGGGTCTTTAGTTGAGCCTTGAATGTGTTAAGAGATGGTAAGAGACGGAGGGAGAGGGGAAGAGAGTTCCAGAGAGTCGGAGCCGCCTCACTAAAAAATGTATCTGGGAACAACTAAGAGTCCAGTGTCAGATGACCGAAGCCGGCGAGTAGGGACATAGCGGTGCAATAGATTTGCCAGGTATATGGGAGCCAAACCAGAGAGTGCTTTGAAAGTAAGTACTAGAATTTTGTACTGGATACGGAGACTTATCGGAAGCCAATGAAGATGCTCTAGGACAGGTGTTATATGGTCGTACTTCCTTGACTGGGTCAGAACACGAGCAGCAGCATTCTGAAAAGTCTGAAGGGACCGAAGAGACTTAGAGGGTAGACCATAGAAGAGAGAGTTGCAGTAGTCTAGTTTGGAAGTGATGAGAGCATGAACCAAGGTTTCAGCAGATTTAGGAGACAGAAATAAACGTAGGTGGGAGATATTGCAGAGTTGGAGGAAGGCTGATTTACTGAGTGAACGTATCTGAGGTTCGAATGAAAGAGTCGGATCAAACAGAACCCCAAGATTACATGCAACAGGTGATGATTTGACCGGCATACCAGCAACAGTAAGCGATGTATTGGCAAGGGAAAGGGCCACAGACTTAGTGCCAATAATAAGATAATAATAATTCTTCTTATGGGAAGAAAATTAGCATGTAGCCACAGGTTGACGTCAAATATACATTTAGTGATGGATGGGGGTGGGAAAGGTGCATGAAGCTTAAAGCTGAGATAAAGCTGAGTGTCATCAGCATAGAGATGATATTTTAATCCATACTGTCGTAACAACTCACCGAGTGACAGAATATAAATAGTAAAGAGCAGTGGTCCTAGTACTGAGCCCTGAGGAACACCCTGAGCAACCGGATCTAAATCTGATTTACAATTACCCAAGCATATGAACTGACGTCTATCTGAAAGGTATGAAGTGAACCAAGAAATAACGGTATCAGAAAACCCAAGATCACGGAGCCGTGAGAGCAGTATTGCATGATTGACTGTATCAAAGGCAGCAGTGAGATCGAGGAATGAAAGAAGAGAGGCATGGCCATTATCAGAGGAGAGAAGAAGATCATTTAGCACATAAACAAGAGCGGTCTCAGTGCTGTGCCGAGCACGGAAACCAGACTGGAAAATATCAAAAAGATTATTGGAAGACATGTACTCCACCACACGTTCAAGGATCTTTGAGAGAAATGGTAGATTAGATATTGGGCAATAATTATTTAGAACAGTAGTGTCAAGATTCTGTTTTTTGATAACCGGAGTGATGGCAGATGTCTTTAAATCTAATGGAACGTGACCAGAAAGAAGGGAAAGATTAACAATATGACAGATAGAGGAGGATAGAGAAGAGACACCCTGTTTAAGCAGTGATGTAGGTATAGGATCAAGAATGCAAGTAGTAGACTTAGAAATGGTGAGGAGTTTAATTATATGATCAGAGTTAACTAAAGAAAAAGTGGAGAATGACAGAAAGGGTGAGACAGTCATCTGGGAGGAAGTGGAGAAAGAAGAACTACGTGATTGAACCTTCAGCAAATCCTGGTAGATAACTGAGACTTTGTTAGTGAAAAAACTAAGAAATGTGTTACATTGATCAGATGTAGGGGCCAGTGGAGATGAAGGGGGACGCAGTAGATTCTGCATGTGCTTGTACCTGTGGTATTTGTGTTATGTCTGGGTCATAATACAACATATTCCTTTGGAAAGTGTTTATGACTCAGTAGTTTAAAGCAGACTTCTCTGAGCAGACCCCTACACTGTTTCAGTACCACAGGACACAAATGAACACTGTAGGTGAAAATGTAATACTGGGCCCACATTGATATGATCACATAATGTTCCATGTGTAATGATGAAACATCAGTTATCTGATTTACATCAGTAGACTCATCTGAGTGGAGTGTTATTTGTGTGTAGTTTGTGGTTGTGTGAAGGACCACACTGATGTTGAGGTGGTGTTGGCATTAATAACGTTCATCTCCAAAACCACAGACGGTCTCTAAGACACTCACAGTGGGGCTGGAAGTCCCTGTGTAGCAGTGGAATCTGAACATCACACCTCATATTCATCCTCCACATCCTCCACACACATCAGCAGAGGGACTTTCATTTCTGTACACAAAAATAACAGAGATTATTACACACACACACACACACACACACACACACATGCGCGCGCGCACACACACACACACACACACACACACACACACAGAGAATAGTACTGAGACTCCATTAAGCAAAGCACTAAAGCTTTTTATTTATCTTTCTACATATACACTTTTTCCTTCTTCATAACTGCAGTGCTGTGTCTGTCTCATTCCCAATCCAGGGCGACCTGCTCCATGTTGGTAGGTCTACACCACGACACCAGACACCTCACTTCCTTACAGGACTGTGGAGCTCTGCTGCTGAGGCAGAGAGGGTCTGACATTTGTACACCCAGCCTGACATATTACTTCCAATTGGAAAGGAAGTTGTTGATCCAGTAGCAAACAGGAAAGAGCACAGTGAACAGTCTCAGTTTGTTCATAAGAACATCAGGGGTGACTGGACTGGATCTACAATGTGTAAAGAGCCCACAGGTGAAGGTGTGAAGGTTGTCCAGGTATGTTAGGATGTATGTATAGGTCACCAACATCATGTACAGGTCTGTTAGCTCTGTGTGTGAATGCTGAGGTTCCTAGAAGCTGTCAGTCAAGATTTTGAGGATCTGCAGTTTACGCCTCTCAAAGCACTTCATGACTACAGGTCTGTACTCACTCACATCTGCAGTTATTCATGTTGAGATATTCCATTGTTTTAGAATTGGTATGATGACAGAGGCCTTTTAACAAGTTGACACAACCTATTGTAGAAGGGACTGATTGAGGAGATCAGTGAGGATGGAGAAACCTGTTCAGTACAGTGGCAGAGTGTGCAGGAGAGAGACCATCCAGACCACTGATCTCCTGATCCTCAGTCTCCTGAGAACCTGCTGAGATGTGATGGTGATGTGATGGTGATGTGGTGGTGATGTAGTGGTAATGGTGATGTGATGGTGATGCGGTTATGGATGTGGTTGTGATGGTGATGTGTCTATGTTTAAGGAGTGATGACTGTTGACGAAGGCAGTTAGCACCAATTGGCAGCAGTTCAAGATGGAAACTCACACCTCACCCTGAACATCTGGTATTGGTCATGTGAGAGGGAGAAATGTCTTGTTGGTGGGAGAGTTAGAATATCACCTGAAATGGGATAAAATACCCCCCCCCCCTCCAAAAAGAAAGGAAAGTGAAAATTTCTTTAAAGGGAAATTTATTTTAAACCAAAATTGTTCAATTTTTTTTTTTATCGGGGAAAAGTAAACAGAATAAATGTAATAAATCATAAATTATGTGATATAACTATTAAACCAGATAAAGGTAAAAAATGTATAAAGCTTGTGTTATTGCCACAGAATGGCAACGAGAACAAGATAGCAGGTTTTTGTTCTTTTATCAACATTCACAGCCTATCAGTCTACAAGGCTTATCAGTCTACATGGTCTATCAGTCTCTTGTTTCTCATGATGGTCGATGTGCATTTCCGATTCTTGGGGTAAATTCTAAGTGGTCTGTAAATAGTAGACATGGTGTCACCACCCAGAAGTGATGTAAGTGTGAAGAGGAACCTCAGCAGCAAATATTACTCAGCAGAAAGTTTAAACAGTGGAAACCTCTTTCGTATAAGAAACATTGGGGATTTCAGACATTAAGCTCCATCTGTGCGTATAAATGAGCCCTCACTCCTCTCCTCTCTCACTCTCCTCTGTCCTGTGGTACAAGGACCTCTCTGCCCTCACAGTCTCTCTGTGTATGAAATCATCCATTCTGCTAGAACGATGAAGCTGTCTGCTCTGCTGTTTGTGATGCTGCTCTGCTCTCTCCAGCTGGTCTCTAGTGGTGAGTCTCCATCTCTGTTACATGATGCATTTCTTACACATTTGACAGACACTCTTATACACAGTGACTTACAATGTCCAGGGAGGTAAATGTAATGGTAGAAGTCTTTCCCAATGACTCTTATTGGTACACCGTGGAGCACTTACACAGACAGGGACATAACCCCAGTCCACCACAGGGAGGCAGTGTTGTTACCCACTACAGTGTATATACAATGTGATCCAGACTGAATCATCACTGGAATGTACTAGACCTAATGATGTGCTCTTCAGAGTGGTACCATCTTTCACTGTTGAGTCATGATGTAACTGTTTGCTGATGCCTTCCAGTTCCTGATGCTGTTAACCCTGTCATCTGCTGTCCTGGAGTGTCTCAGAAGAAGTTGCCCCTCAGACGCATCATGTCCTACAGCAGGACTGACAGCAGTTGTGCCATCAAAGCTGTGATGTGAGTATAACCTGCTCTGAGAGGCCCCCACACACCAGCTACATCCCTTCATATATGTAACAGTCCACACACTGTATCTAGGAACCATTTCTGGAATCAGGTCTAGACTTACTGCTGAAACGCTGTAGTGAAGATACTGTAGCAACACCATTAAGAGCTGATTTTACACTCACATTTAATCCAGTGGGAGAATCTTCCTCAGGCAATTATTACTGACACATCTTCATACACAGATACACTTTCACAATTTTGGATCAGTTGGTTCTGATCTGCTGTATTAACAGAACACTGCTGTGTCTTTATCTCTGTTCCAGCTTTAACATGGTTACTGGAAAGCAGTTCTGTATGGATCCTGCCTCTGACTGGGTCGATGCCTACATGAAAACAAAAAATTAAGCACCTGCAAGTGGAAACCCAACATCCTCCACACACTGAAGATGAGCAGCTAAAGGATGTGAAATTGCACATACCGTAATGAAACATGCACACTGTATATATGCACATATAACAGTGCACCATGAAGAACTTTTATCTTTGTAGAATCCTGTAATTAGTTTTCGTCTTTTTAAATGCTAAGTTTCTTAATGTTATAATATTTTAGTGACATGTAAAAAAAAAAAAAGTAATTTTATAGAGGTTTATTTTAAGAGGTATATTCTACTTAGTGACATCAATACATGTAAATTATCATAATGTCTGACCTTGTTAAAACAGGTTTCCCTAAAATAAAATGCAACCATTCAGTGATTGGAATATTTTTTTTACTCGAATCATTTATTTTAATTTATGAAGTACAGTTGGTTCTGCAGCTTTCTTTGGGTTGACCTTCCTCATCACTTGCCTCACTTCACGCTCGTCCACTGTGAATGTAAAGCTGTTGTGGTCAGATGGCTGAGGTGGAGCTGCAGTTGGAGTCACTTCAAAGCATGCAAAAAAGAGGTTTAGCTCCTCTGCCAGAGAAGCATCTCCATGAGTGGCTGAGGAACTGCTGGATTTGGAGCTGGGGATGTTCTGAATGCCTTGCCACATTTGTCTGGTGTTGTTGCTTTCCAGATGATCCTCCATCCTCTTCCTGTATGCAGCCTTTGCCTGACGGAAGCCTCTTTCAAGGTTTGCTCTAGCAGTGCTGTAGAATGTCTTGTTGCCTGACCTGAAAGCAGAATTTCGGGCTTTCAGTAGATTCTGGACCTCCCTCGTCATCCAGGGTTTCCTATTTGGATAAATCCTTATGCGTTTTTCCCTAGTGACGTTGTCAGTGCAGAATCTAATGTAGTTTAGGGATTTGTTGTCACGGTCTCCTTTCGTGGTACCTCTGAGCCTTGTGAATGAAACTACTCATTCAGGCTGATTCAGGCTGGGTTGGAGGCTGGTTCAATTTGGACACCATCATCAAGTCCAACCAAGATGGCGCCGATGTACATGGCATGCCGTCTGTTGCTCTTAGTTTGACAAGTGTTTGTTCTGTTTTTGGCATTAGAAATTGAGTCTGTCAACTCAATTTTAGTTTATGATCGCCATACTTTATTAGATATTCGATCTGCAGCTGGTAACTCTGGACAAGGAGGCTACAATTGGCGATTTTCATGCCCTCCCTTCTTAGCAGGAATACCTGGTCACCTGTTACGGGAACCGGGCCTGCTCTCGCGGAAGAGTCGTTTTAGACGACGTGGCAAACGTGCGGGACTGCTAGTGAAAATGAAAATACAGCTACCAGCTAGCTCTGAAATTCGGATACATAAGGTGGTTACGAATTCCGCTTGCTCTTATTGGTATGTTCCGAGATCCGCTTTTGTCTGGCTCAAAACTCTTGTGGACTCCGATGAAGTGAAGTGGACTCGTGGAGTTTTCGCTGCTCGGCGACGTGGGAGAGGAGCGAATTTACATAATCTTCGCCTGCTGGGGCGGGCACCCCGGGTGGCTGTCTCCTCACCAGCAACCCTTACAAGGATAGCCCTTATAAACGCCAGATCGTTGAGTAACAAGGCACATATCCTTAATGATTTTTTTACCACGCATACACTGGATGTGATGTGTATAACTGAGACATGGACCAATGCTAGTGAGCTAAGCGTTTTTAGCGATCTGTTGCCGGCAGCTTGCTCGTGTCTACATGTACCTCGAAGTACTGGGCGGGGAGGTGGGGTAGCATGTATCTTTAGAGACGATATCAGCTGCAGAAAGCTGCCAGCCGCGTCCTACTGCAGCTTTGAACTTTTGCTGTTCGAGCTGGACTGTATCCATCCAATTGCTTGTGCCATAATCTACCGTCCTCCGAAATACAACAAGGATTTCTTAAACGACTTTTCAAACTTTTTGGCAGATTTGATGGTCAAACATGATAGGGTTTTAATTATGGGGGACTTTAATATTCATGTATGTTGCCCAGACAAACCTTTGACCAAAGAATTTTTGGATCTCTTGGATTCTTTTAATCTTGCGCAGTCAGTAAAGGGCCCTACACATGAACAGGGGCATACTATTGACCTTGTTCTATCTTTTAATGTTCCTGTGAACAGTCTGGAACTGGACGATGCAGTGTTTTCAGATCATAATCCCATTAGGTTTGAAACATCACAGGTTAAGACTGTTGCTCCCTCTGTAATGGGTCGATACTCTCGTATTTTAAATGAAAATACTGCTGAACGTTTTATTGCTGCATTTAATACTTTTAAATCTGGTAATGCCTTTCATGAACTCCACAATCCCAATGATATACTAGCAGCTTTCCAGTCTACCTGTAGTAATTTGTTGGATAACATAGCTCCACTTAAATTTAGTCCTTTTAAGTTAAAAAATGAACCCTGGCTCAATTTCACCACTCGTGCAGCCAGGCAAGAGTGTAGGAAAGCAGAACGTAAATGGAAAAAGGATAAGCTACAGGTATCTTATGAGATACTTAAAGAAAAATGGTTTAAGTATCAAAAAACAGTGAAGGCAGAAAAAAATCTGTATTTTTCTACCATTATTCAAAATAATAGTCATAAACCACGTACATTATTTAAAACTATTAACACTGCACTGAACGGCAATAATCCTGTATGTTTTAAGTCCTCTCTAAATATTTGTGAAAATTTTTCAATTTTTTTTAAGGAGAAAATCACAAATTTAAGGTCTTCTATTAAGTGTCCTTCTTCTTATGCCCCGCCTGCCTTAGTGACTAGCTCTACTGTCTTTGAGCAGTTTGAGCCTGTCTCTTTTAGGCAGCTGGAGGAAATTGTTGGCCAATTAAATACGAGTTCTTGTCCTTTCGATGTATTGGATCCTCGATTTTTTAAGAAGGTATTTAAGACTATAGGACCTGAGGTTGTAACTATTATTAATAGTAGTTTATCTACAGGAATTGTCCCTAGGTATTTTAAACAAGCGGTGGTCCATCCAACAATTAAAAAGTCCAATTTGGATCCAACTGTGCTCTCTAATTTTAGGCCTATTTCCAAACTTCCGTTTATGTCGAAAATATTAGAGAAAGTTGTGTTTCTACAGCTGAAATCTTATTTAGACGAAAATCATATCTACGAGGTTTTTCAGTCTGGCTTCAGAGCACTCCATAGTACAGAAACGGCCCTTCTGAAAATTTTTAATGACTTATTAATAATTACGGACTCTGGTGATTGTGCTGTTCTTATTCTTTTAGATTTAACTGCTGCTTTTGACACTATTGACCATAATATTCTTGTTGAGCGTTTGGAATGTTGTGTTGGAGTTAAAGGCCTTGCCCTTGAGTGGCTTCGGTCATACTTATCGGATAGGAGTTTTGTGGTTAGCAGTGGGGAGTTTGTGTCATTAGCAGCATCTTTCTCGTGTGGGGTTCCTCAGGGATCGATCTTGGGCCCCTTTTTATTTACGTTGTATATGCTACCTTTGGGAGCCATTTTTAGAAAGTATGGTATCTCCTTTCATTGTTATGCCGATGTTGCCGGCCTCAAGGCCTAGGGGTACCTGGGCCGTGCACAAAATGGCATCATAGCCGTGGATGGCTGTATGATGTCCGTAATCAGGTCTCTAGTGTAGTCTCTAGTCCTCTCTCTGTCTGTCACTCTCTCTCTCTCTCTCTCTCTCTCTCTCTCTCTCTCTCTCTCTCTCTCTACAATGACAAGAAAAAACCCAACACGCAGATTAATGTGTTGTCAGCCCGATGCAGTAGGCTTCTTCTGAACCTCCTAAGCTGCATGGTTTAATGAAATTCACATTTTAAATACATTACATACTTTTAGCTTTTTCAAGATGCATTTTACATCACATACACATTCCAAATTTACACTACAATGCTCTCAATGTAAAGGTCTCAAAGTGCACAAAATCACTCTGCAATATTAACATAACATCACTGGTTCACATTTATACTAAAAAGTAAATAGCTTTCCAATATGAAGCTAATTTTGTAGCGGACATATCTTACTAGAACACAATTTAGCTGTAAAACACGATACAAAGAACCTCATGGCTTCCATGGAGGCCGCCATTTTAGAACCCGCTGCACCGGAGAAGCTGAACAATGCAGCTGAGACACTACTTCAAATAAATGGGAAATAGTGCTTTGACAAAATCTTAAAACCATACAAATACACTTCTTTAAACATGTGTGGTATCAAATGCTTTAAATCTTTTAGTAAAACTTTAAGTTACAGCACCTAGGAAAGTACAAAAAGCTAGATTTTACGTCCAAGCCGACTGAAACAGCCTATTCTAAGCTAAATCGCTAACGCATTTTCTGTCTTCTCTTTTACCCAATATAACTCACCCAAAACACATTAAAACATGGCATAGGGTTTCACGAACATTTTAGTGAACAGGTTGAACCACTGAAATGTATTTAAAGACATTCCCTACCTCTACAATGACAAGAAAAAACCCAACACGCAGATTAATGTGTTGTCAGCCCGATGCAGTAGGCTTCTTCTGAACCTCCTAAGCTACACAGGGCTGTAGTTGCCTTGCCACTGCAGGCTAAGAGCGCCCCCTACTGGGTGAGACGACAATACAAGCAAATAATGATGTAATGAGAATTACACTATGTTTTAAAACAGACTAACTGAAATCCAATTAAGTTAAATACAGAAAAATGTAAATAATTAAAAAAAATTATGGGTGCCTATTTTTACTAAAAATAACTTTTTTCAGTCCGTTACACTCTCCCCTATTTTTTTAAGATGGCTCCGTGCATCTTATTGAGTGTCAAGGCTACACCACCCAAGTGACTGGCTGGGGGTAGAAATGGAATTCTGGTGGGGTTGTGTAAGCTAACAGGATCGGTGCTGTACCAACTGTATTTACTCCCGGTGCCCATGGCTGATAAGAGGGCTGACCAAGGTTTTGGTATGTAAATAGTTCTTTCGGTCTCACAGTGCGCGCAGACCTTCGCAGGACAGGTTCCTCGTCCTCTGCCTGGTTTGTCATTTCGCATTCATTCTGAATCTCTGAAGGCATCTCTGGCACATTTTCCATTAATTCAGAACGTTCTTGGCTTTCTTCCATTTCTGCATCTTGCTGCACTGGTACTGGTTGTGGTGTTGGTTCTAACTGTTCGAATTCTAGTTGGTGGGACTCTTGGATAACAGTCTTTGGCATGGAGTACATCTCAACATTATCAGTTTCCTGGCTGATTCGTACTGGCAGACGTCTCAAAGGTTGTGGCAGGTAGTAGGGTTCCTCATCTTCCTCATCAGAATCATCATGCTTACTGGTGACACTTTGGGTTCGTTGTCTTTTTGGCGTGGTCCTAACAACAGGTCTACTGTGAGTGTCTGTTTCAAGAGGTAAGTCATTCACAGGTAAGAGAAGGTTTCTGTGTAGGACACGGAGGGCTTTGTCTCCACCCTCTGCTTGGACTCTGTACACAGGACTGGAAGTTTCCCCCACTCTGTCCACAATACGGTGCACCTTTTTTTCCCAGTAGGACCGAAGTTTACCAGGTCCGCCTCTTTCAGAGAGATTCCTGACAAGCACTCGGTCACCTGGCTGAAGGGGAATGCCTCTTACTCCCTTGTCATATTGCCTTTTCCCTTTTGCCGATGACTTTAGACTATTCTCAGCAGCAATTTTGTATGCTTCACGCATTCTCACGCCCCACTTTTGTGCAAATGTCTGTCCTGTGTCCGTGTCACTGTCTGGTTTCAGTCCAAAAAGTAAGTCTATCGGTAGGCGAGGATTTCTACCAAATAGTAAAAAAAAATGGGGAATATCCCGTAGACTCATGCCTTGTGCAATTATATGCATGGACAATTTGCTGCAGATGGTCTTTCCATTCGGTTTTCTCCTCCTCATGTAGTGTCCGAAGCATTTGTAAGAGTGTTCGATTCAGCCTCTCGACTGGATTGCTTTGGGGGTGATAGGGTGTTGTACGAGAATGAGATATTCCAGCCAACTGCTGCAGTCTCCTGAATAAGTTGTTCTCGAATTCCCGACCCTGATCATGGTGGAGTCTTTCTGGATATCCAAAACGAGGTATGAAATCATGAAATATTTTCTCAGCCGCCGTTTTACCCGACTTATTCTTTGTAGCGTATGCCTGTGCATAACGGCTGAAATGATCAACCAGTACTAGGATGTATTGATAACCACCCTTGCTGGTCTCAAGGTGGAGGTAATCAATAGCAACCAGCTCAAATGGTGCAGATGTGACAATGGACCCCATGGGTGCCTTCTCATGGACCACGGGATGTTTCTGTTTCACGCAGTTGCATTTTCGGATTACGTGATCTTCAATTTCACGCTTCATGAAAGGCCAGTAAAACCGGTCTCTAGCTAAATGAATGACCTTGTCTGCCCCTACATGTCCCATTTCATTATGTAATTTCTTTAGCACCTCTGGTCTTAGTTTACTTGGTAAGACTAATTGTCTGCGAGTACCTGTCTGTCTGTAAAGAATGCCGTCATAGATTACCAGTTTGTTCCACTCGTGTATGAGTCTCTTTGTGTCTTGGCCCATTGTTCTTTTGTCTTTTTCATTTGGCTTCCAATTTCTTTCTTTCAGTTTCAGAACCTCCCTGATCGTCTCATCCTCATACTGTGCTGTCTTGATGTCATGGGGTATGACCGAGGACGTACTACCTGATGAGAGGTTTTCATCACTGGAAGTAAGCAGCAATGCAGCAGCCCATGGCACTTCCTCTTCCTTGACAGCCTTGCTGCCCTGCAATACAGTCGAGACCATCTCTGGTGACATAGTTTCAGTGTACTCACTCAGGTTGTCGGTAAGCGTGACAGGATAGCGGGATAAGGTGTCTGCATCCACGTTCATCTTTCCTGGCCTGTATTTGATATCGAAGTGAAAGTCGGCCAGCTCCCCCACCCAGCGATGACCTACTGCATTGAGTCTTGCTGTACTCAAAACATAGGTTAGTGGGTTGTTGTCGGTAAACACTGTAAAGGTAGGTGCATAGTATAGGTAGTCCCTGAACTTATCACAAATGGCCCACTTAAGAGCTAGAAATTCCAGTTTACCAGAGTGTAAATGATATTTCTTTTCAGCTAGACTTAGTGTTCGAGACCCATACCCAATTACTCGCAGTTTACCTCCCTGCTGCTGATAAAGTACAGCTCCTAACCCCTCATTGGATGCGTCAGTATGCAGCACAAAAGGTAGGTCAAAATCGGGGTATGCAAGAATAGGTGGGCTGGTTAACATATCCACAAGCTTCGCCACAACAACTTGGTGTTCAGTAGTCCAAGTGACTGGTGTTTTTGAAGGGAGCTGTCCAGAAGCTTTACTGTCAACCCTTCTGTTCTTGGACCTGGCTCCTGAACTTTTGGGTTCATCTGTCCTCTGAAGGAGTCCAAATAGAGGCCTGGCCAACCTTGAAAAATCCTGAATAAAGGAGCGATAATAGCTTAGGAAGCCGACCAGAGCTCTAACGTCTCCAACTGTTTTGGGTATCTTTTCTTTCCATTGTAGGACTGATTCTAAATCCTTAGGGTCAATCTGAACCCCCTCGCCAGAGACTAAACGACCTACATATCTAACTTGGTGTTTAAATAACTCGCACTTCTTTGGACGCAGTTTTATTCCATGCTCACGCATCCTTCCAAATACACGTCGGAGGTCCTCCACATGCTCGTCAAATTTTTTCGAGAAACAAAGTACATCGTCTAAATATGGATAGCAGCACTCATCTCGCAAACCTTCCAGTACCCCTTCCATGCACCTCTGGAAAGCTGCTGGGGCGTTCGTAAGACCAAATGGAACCCGTACCCAGTCATATAGACCCCAGGGGGTGCTAAACGCAGTGAACTGCTGTGAATTTTCCTCAACAAAGCCCTGGTGGTATGCACTGCCTTGATCTAAAATCGAAAACCAAACATACCCCCCTAGGTTATCTAGCAGGTCCTGGATACGTGGTAGAGGGTGCCGATCTGGGATTGTTTTACGGTTGAGTTCCCTGTAGTCCACACACAGGCGCAAGCTTGCATCCTTTTTCCTGACACACACCACCGGAGATGAGTACGGTGAGACAGACTTCTTTATCCAACCACGATCTAGCAAATTCTGTACGTATTCTTTGACTTCCTTATACAAAGGCTTTGGGATGGAATTATAACTTTTCTGAACCGGTGTTTCGTCTTTTAAATTGATCTTGAGTTTCAGGCTCGGGATACACCCAATGTCACTGTCGTCCTGGGCAAAAATATCAGATTCCTCATATAACATACCTCTGACAATTTCTTGCTCTACTGCTGACAGATGGGACAGGTCAACAGGTGGATTCCATTTTTCCCCATTTCTTACATTGTTGCAGTTTTTGTCAGTAGCAACTTGAGCTGAGTTTGCTTGGGCGTTGACTAGTTGAGTCACTGGACCTGAATCTTGCTTCTGCTGGAACATTGGCACAAGGTCAGTGATTTCCTCTAGCCTACCCAACACTGTTCTTTTAGCAAGGTAGATGTCACGCTGTGTGGAGTTTTGAATGGGAATTTTGACAATCTTAGTGAAACCTGCAGGAACATCAACAACAGCTGGAAATACTTCTAAGCCATCAGGACAGTGGATTTCCATTGCTGGTTCAAACGATATTGTCCCTCCTTTATGACAGCATCTCACTCTACATCTGATGTCACATATCCGGCCTGCAGGAATGACGAGACCTCTCTTTCCCACTTTCACCAGATTGCCAGATGATGGTGTTTCCAACAAATTCAATTTGGCTACAGATACAATTGTCTCAACAGTGTTTTTCCTTAGATTAAGCACTTCACTGAGCAGTGCGCTTAGATCAGTCATGCCAGTTGGACTGTCATTTTCCCGAATAATCTCTTCAATGACATTGAATCCTAGGAGTGGACAGTTAACACTGCTCCCACTAACTAACATAGGCACTTGAATTGCTAGACCGCCATGTCTTTTGCTTGCTAGTTCCAAGGACACATCTATCCATCCGTCAAATGGGACTTCAGTGCCATTAGCTGCAGCGATATGGAAAGATTCATCATGAAGCAATCTGTCAAGAGGTTGGATCTCAATGCCCGGGAGTTCCCTCTCCAGCCATTCTCTACCAATGATGCTGACTTGAGCGCCAGTGTCTAATAACATGTTTGTTTGGACCCCATTTATTGAACAAACTACCATACATCGACTCCCAATGAGCTGTGCCACGTAGTTCCTTTTGGGGATTTTATCTCGAGTGGGGTTACTCATTGGTAATTTTGTGTCACTGCGACTCGGACTGCACTGGGACGACTGTTTTTTATAGGTCACTGGCTGTCCCTTTCCAGTGACCTCACCCCATTTCCCGATACTGATCGCCTAAGACACCCAACTGCTCTATGTCCGGTCTGACCACAACGAAAACAATGCGTACATTTTTCATTTCTCTGCTGAATACATTCATGGCATTTCCCTTTTATGGCAGCCTTGGGTGGTTGGAATCTCGGACATGATTGTGAGGGGGTTACAGGTATTTCGCTACCCGACTTAGGGGTCACTACGTTCTCTAGGCTCTTGGTCAGTGCTGACACCTGGGCTGTCAGCTGCATAATGGCAGTGCGGTTGGCTTGTAACTCACTATCAACCTGAGTTAGTTTAGTCTGACTAGTCTGGTCAGTATTAACCTCCTGAGCTAAGTTAACAGCCACTGGTCTCTGTTTACCTATAGGAGCCAAGCGTTTCTGTCTTTCTGTCTCCTCAGTTGCAGATTTAGTGATTTGCTCTAGGAGAAAATCATCTGGCACTTGTGGATCTGTGAGGTAAGGCTTTATGTCACGTCTAATGTTATTGCTTTTTTCATTCAGACCCTGATACAGTGTATGGAGAAACACACCTTGGACTAGTCGCCGATCATAATTGAACTCAGGGTTACACTGCTGTGATGCCAGCAGTACGCGTTGTTTAAGACCCATTATTCGATAGACAAACTGCTGAGGGGTCTCCTTTTCAAGCTGTTTAGCATTGCTCAAATCTTGAAATAGCTCAGTACTACTTTTGTCTCGAATGTGAGATCTCAATAAGCGCTTCAATCCATCCACTGTGAGGTCAACATTGTCTGTCAAAAACTCTTTGAAAGTACCCGGTTTTGTGACTCTGAGAACAGACCTAATAATTTCTGATTCTGTGAATCCATCTCTCAGACCTTCATCTATCTGTTTACAGATGCTACTGTAAGTGATTTCAGACCCCGAGTCTGATATTTGCCCCCCCTGAATTTTCAACTCTCTACGTGGGAGAAAAGCAGCTACCTCAGTCTTACCACCTGATCTGACCCCACTGATGAAATACTTCTCCTACCTACAGATGCAGAAGCTCTACCTGCTGCACCCTGCATTAAAGAGTCTCTGTCCCTGCTGGCAGGTGTGCTTGTCTCTGGAGTTGTCGTGGTTGAGTCTGAAGATGGGTGATCGTCACCTTGAGCAGGAGTCCCAACGGGTGGTGGAGTTGTTCCCTTGCTTTGCTGCGTCGCTGTGTCCTCACTTGCTGCTTGTGCCGAATCATCACTAGCTGCGAGTTCATCCATCATATCACGGAGGAGAAGCAAGCATGACATCCCCTCATCCTCCAGGCTCTGCAACTTTGTACTCTTAACATAGTCTGAAATGTAGAAAAACAGTTCTGGCTCGCTGAGGGTAGAGACGTCTGGAGTCTCTTCAACTGGTTCACCCCCCAAGGTTGCGGCCAGAGTTTGTAGCTGTCTCAGGTTTAATGCAGGCAGTTTTTTGTGAATGTCCCAGACAAGCGTCTGACGTGGTTTGGATGCCATCTTCCTTGCCTGAAGTCTTTACTCTCTGGATGACTTGATTTCAGAAGCCCTCCCTGAAGCGTTGACCACAGGATACTTTAGGTGCAATAGCTTCTATCCTCACCAGGTGGCGCTATGCCGGACGAGCCCCCAATTGTTGCCGGCCTCAAGGCCTAGGGGTACCTGGGCCGTGCACAAAATGGCATCATAGCCGTGGATGGCTGTATGATGTCCGTAATCAGGTCTCTAGTGTAGTCTCTAGTCCTCTCTCTCTCTGTCACTCTCTCTCTCTCTCTCTCTCTCTCTCTCTCTCTCTCTCTCTCTACAATGACAAGAAAAAACCCAACACGCAGATTAATGTGTTGTCAGCCCGATGCAGTAGGCTTCTTCTGAACCTCCTAAGCTGCATGGTTTAATGAAATTCACATTTTAAATACATTACATACTTTTAGCTTTTTCAAGATGCATTTTACATCACATACACATTCCAAATTTACACTACAATGCTCTCAATGTAAAGGTCTCAAAGTGCACAAAATCACTCTGCAATATTAACATAACATCACTGGTTCACATTTATACTAAAAAGTAAATAGCTTTCCAATATGAAGCTAATTTTGTAGCGGACATATCTTACTAGAACACAATTTAGCTGTAAAACACGATACAAAGAACCTCATGGCTTCCATGGAGGCCGCCATTTTAGAACCCGCTGCACCGGAGAAGCTGAACAATGCAGCTGAGACACTACTTCAAATAAATGGGAAATAGTGCTTTGACAAAATCTTAAAACCATACAAATACACTTCTTTAAACATGTGTGGTATCAAATGCTTTAAATCTTTTAGTAAAACTTTAAGTTACAGCACCTAGGAAAGTACAAAAAGCTAGATTTTACGTCCAAGCCGACTGAAACAGCCTATTCTAAGCTAAATCGCTAACGCATTTTCTATCTTCTCTTTTACCCAATATAACTCACCCAAAACACATTAAAACATGGCATAGGGTTTCACGAACATTTTAGTGAACAGGTTGAACCACTGAAATGTATTTAAAGACATTCCCTACCTCTACAATGACAAGAAAAAACCCAACACGCAGATTAATGTGTTGTCAGCCCGATGCAGTAGGCTTCTTCTGAACCTCCTAAGCTACACAGGGCTGTAGTTGCCTTGCCACTGCAGGCTAAGAGCGCCCCCTACTGGGTGAGACGACAATACAAGCAAATAATGATGTAATGAGAATTACACTATGTTTTAAAACAGACTAACTGAAATCCAATTAAGTTAAATACAGAAAAATGT
Organism: Brachyhypopomus gauderio; assembly: GCF_052324685.1. Taxonomy (NCBI): domain Eukaryota; kingdom Metazoa; phylum Chordata; class Actinopteri; order Gymnotiformes; family Hypopomidae; genus Brachyhypopomus; species Brachyhypopomus gauderio. The sequence goes on along the minus strand of NC_135221.1, from coordinate 15,201,867 downwards.
AAATAATTTAAAAAAATTATGGGTGCCTATTTTTACTAAAAATAACTTTTTTCAGTCCGTTACACCGACGACACTCAGATTTACTTACCTTTAAAGAAGCAGGATGGCACAACTTTGACTAATTTATTGAGTTGCCTTGATGAAATAAAAGCATGGATGGCTTTTAATTTTTTAAATTTAAATGAGACCAAGACTGAAATTATCTTATTTGGCCAAGACAGAGCAGCATTTAGCCCCCAATGGAACCTGGGCCATTGGCAGACTTTTACCAAGTCATCAGTCAAAAACCTGGGTGTAATATTTGACGATGGTTTTAAATTTGATAAGCAGATAAATGCAGTAGTTAAGTCTAGTTTCTTTCAATTAAGACAGCTAGCCAAAATCAAGCCATTTTTATCTTTCTCTGATCTGGAGAAAGTAATTCATATCTTTATTTCTACAAGACTCGATTATTGTAACTCTCTATATGTTGGTGTTGGCCATTCCTTGACTGGTAAGTTACAACTGGTACAAAATGCTGCTGCAAGGTTATTGACACGTACGTCGAAGAGGGAACACATCACTCCCGTACTGGCTTCACTTCATTGGCTCCCAGTGGTTTTTAGAATACAGTTCAAAATTCTACTTTTAGTGTACAAGTCTCTTAACAGGTTAGCACCCAGTTATATGATGGATCTGCTTGTGCGCTATGTTCCAGCTCGGCCCCTAAGATCTGCGGATCAGCTTCAGCTGGTTGTTCCCAAAACTAGGCTGAAGCAGAGGGGGGACCGAGCATTTGTAGTAGCCGCCCCGAAACTCTGGAATGAGTTACCGCTGCAAATTCGATTGGCGCCTACTCTTTCAAGTTTTAAATCTAAGCTTAAAGCTCATTATTATTCTTTGGCTTTTATGTAATTATTGATTTATTTGGTTGTTGTTTTTTAGTCCACGTATTGTAATTTTTAAGTTTCTTAATCTGTTCAGCACTTTGGTCAACTAATGTTGTGTTAAATGTGCTTTATAAATAAATTGACATTGACATTGACATTGTATCTAGATACACCTGTCCGTGCAGTAATTAGACTGGTTTCCATTTCAAACCGTAATGTTACGTTTTCAGTGGGCAGGCATGACGCAAGTGCAGAATTGTAATTCATGTAATACTTTATGAATTGTGTTATGAAAAGAGAAATATATGTGCATGTGGAAAAAGTATACTTACCTGTGTCTTACCTTTTTACAAGTTTTTATTTTCTTTTGTCAACGTGTGCTGTGTTAATAAACATATCCTTCTGGATTTAAGATGTATTCTTCGAGCCTTGTCTGATCTCTCCGACATGAACTCAGCTCTTCAATTAGAAAACGTCACAACCAAAAAGTGAGGTATTTGGACACAAGAGACCTGAGTGCGACCAGTGCACCCCCCTTCCCGTTGACAAGCCTTTATTGTAAAACAACCCTGTTCTCTGCAAAATGATATGTTTTCATTAATAAAATTAAATTGTAGTATAATTTCAGGTAATCACCGCGACATTTGACAGAGAAATTCTGGAGAGAGTTAGATGAAGTTGTTTTGCAGGTTCCTAAAGAAGAGAGAGTGGTTATTGGAGCAGATTTAAATGGACATGTTGGTGGAGGGAACAGTGGTCATGAGGAGGTGTTGGGTAGATATGGTGTTAACGGAAGGACAAATGGTGGTAGATTTTGCTAATAGGATAAAGATGGGTATAGTTAACACTTACTTTAAGAAAAAGGAAGAGCACAGGGTAACGTATAAGAGTGGGGGAAGATGCACACAGGTCGACTATATCCTCTGTAGGAGACGAAACCTGAAAAGAGGTTAGTGATTGCAAGATATGTAGGATAGTTTTGGAGGTGAAGAAGAGGAAGAGAGAGCGGAACCTAAGATCAGGTGGTGGAAGTTAAAGGATGAGGACTGTGGTGTAAAATTCAGGGATGAGGTGAGGCAGGTACTGGGTAATGGTGGTGGTGGTGGTGTTCTGGATACCTGGGATGAGACTTCAAATGCAGTGAGGGATGTGGCTAGGAAGGTACTTGGTGTGACCTCAGTACAGAGGAAGATAGACAAGGAGTCGTGGTGGTGGAATGAGGAAGTTCAGGAAAGTTTGAGAGGAAAGCGGTTGACTAAAAAGAATTGGGATTTTCAGTGAGATGAAGAAAGTAGACAAAGGTACAAGGAGATGTCGTAAGGCAAAGAGAGCAGTGGCAGAAGCTAAAGAGAAGGCATATAGCAAACTGTATGAGAAGTTGGACACTAAGGAAGGGGAAAAGGATCTCTACAGATTGGCCAGACAGAAAAACCGTGAAGGCCCGGATGTGCAGCAGATTAGGATGATAAAGGATAAAGGTGGAAATGTGTTGTCTGGTGAGGAGAGTGTCTTGGGAAGGTGGAAGGAGTATTTTGAGGAACTGATGAATCAGGAGAATGAAAGGGAAAGAAGGTTAGAAGAGGAAGAGGTTGTGAATCAGGAAGTGCCCCAGGTGAGCAAGGAGGAAGTAAGGGCTGCAATTCAGAGAATGAAGTGTGGTAAGGCAGTTGGACCAGATTATCTTCCAGTGGAGGCATGGAAATGTTTGGGAGAGACAGCAGTGGAGTTTTTGACTGGGTTATTTAACAGAATCTTGGAATAATCGTTTCATAGATGCTGATGCTGTATTTACACAGTGGCAATTTTTATTGTCATGGCTCTGCTCTCCAGCACAGTGGATTTTATATGAATTAATAAATATTAGATTCAAGAAGAAAATAACCGCTATATTCGAGTGGAATTTTTATGCATATTGGTCTCCAGCAGGTGAGAATCGTGTAGGGACGGACATGGCCGAGCATGGTTTTTTTTGGCTGTCAGACTCTAAACTCCAAAGCAGGAGCATTATGTAATGAAGTCTGAGGCATTCAGCTGCTATTGAGCAGTAACAATGTTGCAGCATCCAGAGTTCAGCAGTCATGTCATCAATGAGACGGTTCCACTGGCAGCCATTCACACACACACACACACACACACACACACACACACATACACACACACAACCGCGTTTGGGATGCATCCAACATCCGGTTTCCTATTTCAGTCTGTTCCATCATTCTCCTAAAGCTGATGTTTCAATTGTTTGGGTACTAAAAATCACAAAGAAGAACCACCGTAGGTGTGTCACTCTTTAGCACTGCACACTCCGGCGCACACACACACTTGTTTCTCATGTCAGGAAACAAGCCGTTTGGCTCCAGCACTATTCCGCTCCCTCTGGTGGCCGACGGGCTAATCAGGCTAGATGAGCTACACCTGCTCGGTAGCACTTAAAAGCAGCTCACTAAGACACTACAGGTGAATAGGGTAAAAATTTTACCTAATAGCAATCACCATGAAACTTACCACATTGATTATTGACATTAAGAGAATAACTTTTTGTATATAAGCAGTAGACACTAGATTTCAACTCAATATGTTCACTTCCGGGGGCGCGGCACTGCTGCATGACCCTGAGAGCTCGTGGCTAAATGTTTGTGGTGTTATAGTAGTAATTATTATTATTTTATTATTTATTTTTTATTATTATTATTAGTATTTTTTTCTTTTTTCTTTTCTTTGGTTTTATATATTGGTTTGATATATTGGTTATGGATCCTTTTAGAATGATGCTGGCCTTGTGCCTCTGTGGGTTTTTAGTGGACAATGCGTGCGGATTAACTATTACGGAACAAATCACATACACTCGGGAAGATCTGCTTTCTCTTCGTTTTGCGAAAGCAACTGGCCCAAGTACAAGTGGAATACCAGAGGATTGCAGCAGGCAAATTCGGAAAAGTCGCCGGAGGAAAACGCGTGTTGGAACAAAGAAAAGGGGATCACGAGGTGGGGTGAGAGAAAGACTTCGGAGACGCGGCGAGCGGTTTCCCTTGCCGGTGATCACTCTTTCTAATGTGCGATCGTTGCATAACAAAGTGGAGGAACTCTCGGCGAAAGTGAAGTATGACAGAGAATTCAGGCAGAGCAATCTCTTGTGCTTCACTGAGACATGGCTGAGGAAGGAGTCGAACGAGGTGGCTCTGTCTCTACCCGGCTATACTATAATCCGAGCGGACAGAGATCATGGTACATCACTGAAATCTGTCGGAGGCGGTTTATGTATGTATGTGGATAATAATTGGGCCACTAACTTTTGTGTACGAGAGCAGTTATGCTCGCCCAATCTTGAGATACTTACGGTGTCCTTTAGACCCTTTTATCTCCCCCGTGAGTTTGGGCAGGTGACTGTAATTTTGGTTTATGTGCCTGGTCCGGATTATGAGGGAGCAGCTCTCAGAATTATGGAAAGTTATAACAGTGCCCTCTTACACTCCGCGAATCAACCTGTTTTTATTTTGGGTGATTTTAATAAATGTGATCTGTCTGTATGCTTGCCTAATTTGCATATGTATGTGGATTGCCCGACTCGCTTAACACGGACATTGGATCAGTGCTATGGGAACATTTTGGAGGCCTATAAGTCTGTGTGCCGACCACCTCTGGGTAAGTCAGACCATAATGTTGTGCATCTTTTACCAAAGTATAAAGCAAAATTGAAGCAAAGTAAGCCACTAACAAAGACTGTTAACTTATGGACTGAACAAAGTATAGGAAAAATGAGGGATTGTTTGGAAGACACGGATTGGCAGGTGTTCTTTGATAACTGTTGTGATGAACATGAATTAACTGACACCATTGTTTCATATATTATATTTTGTGAGGGTAACGTAACTGAGAGTAAGGTAATTAAACTGTTTCCAAACAATAAACCATGGCTAACAAGCGAATTGAAGGACTGTATAAAAGAGAAGAAAATTGCTTTTAGGAATGGAGATGGGGAGGTGGTTAGGGAGAAAACCAGGGAACTTCGTGGGAAGATTAAAAAGGCAAAACTGGAATACAAGGATAAGATTGAGAAACAGTTTTGTTCAGGCAATGCCAGACAAGCTTGGGTAGGTCTGGATCAGATGATGGGTAGGACAAAGAGGGTAACACCTAATCTTACGTGTGGTTCGCTGCTTGTGGATGATTTGAATATATTTTATAGTAGGTTTGATATAGGAGATTTTAAAATACAGTGTGAGGGGGTTTTGAGTAGTATCCCTTCATATTCACCAATAAAATTGACAGAGAATGAGGTTGCAACCAGTCTTAACTGTGTACAGCCTAGGAAGTCTCCAGGCCCAGATGGCCTTGGCGGTCGTGTAATTAAGGCTTGTGTCCATCAGCTGAAAGGAGTCTTTACTCAGCTCTTTCAGCGTTTATTAGATAAAGGTGTTGTCCCACATTCTTGGAAATTGACTAATATTATGCCTCTGCCTAAGAAAGTTGGGGCATCTGCTTTTAATGATTTTTGGCCAGTAGCCCTGACCTCTATTTTGTGTAAAACAATGGAAAGGGTTGTTAAAAAGCATCTCATATCCAGCATAGAGAGTGATCTTGATCCACTTCAGTTTGCGTACAAGAGTCAGAGGAGTGCTGAGGATGCTATTCTTATGCTCTGTGATAAAGTAAGTTGCCATCTCCAGCAGGCAAAGGCCTACGCTAGAGCCCTTTTTGTAGATTTTAGTGCGGCATTTAATACAATGAAAACATATATTTTATTACAGCGTTTGGTAGAACTAGAGGTAAATGGTGGTATCATCTTATGGATTAAAGACTTCTTGACTGACCGCCCTCAACGTGTGAGCTTGAATGGGTCAGTATCAGATTGGATGGTTGTAAATAGTGGTGCACCTCAGGGATGTGTTTTATCCCCAGTGTTGTTTTCTATTTATACAAATGGTTTTAGAATTTGTGAATCTGGTTTTTACTTATTTAAATATGCAGATGACATGGCACTCCTCGGTTTATTTAATGGGAAGGAAGGCCATGATGGGGGACGGTTTCAGGAGCATGTTAGTGCTTTTCAGGAGTGGTGTGAGTTGAGTAGGTTGGAAATTAATGAGGAGAAGACAAAGGAGATGATTTTTCATAGGAGAGGCCACAGTGAATCCCAGCCTCTGGTGAGTATCAAGGGGAAGGCAATAGAAGTAGTCAGTTGTTTTAAATATCTGGGCACACTTTTGGACAGTGGTTTGGCCTTTGAGGGAAACTGTGAGTTTATTTATAAGAAAGCTCTGCAGCGTATTTATCTCATCAAAAAACTGTGCGAGTTTGAGGTTAGTCCAAATATTGTGGAACTAGCATATCGCTCTTTGGTCGAAAGTGTACTGTGTTATAATGTTACAGTCTGGTTTTGGAACCTGAGCTGTAAGGGCAAAGGAAAGCTTATGAGAATAGTAAAATTAGGTAGTAAACTAGTAGGAAGAGGACAGAGACTTATGAAGGATCTTTATAGGGATCGTGTGCAAAGGAAGGCATTTAAGATTATAAAGGATCCTCTACACCCAATGAACTCACAATTTGAACTGCTGCCATCAGGTAGACGGTATAGAGTGCCAAAAGCTACTAGGAATATTTATAAGCGAGCTTTTTTATCAAATGCTGTAGAAATTATGAATGAATGAATGTTTTTTTTTTTGTTTTTTTTTTTTTGTTATATGTTAAATGTTATATGTTGTGGGGTGTATGCCATGAGTGATCAAAGATGAATTTCCACACTGTGGACAATAAATGTTATTCTATTCTATTCTATTCTATGTTCTGCTCAACCGTTAAAGCAGTGCGTTCTTTCAGTAGGCGACTGTGCAGTTTTCATAACCTCGGACATACTACCTGTTATCTCGTACTCCTTTGCGTACTGAATAGGAGTGAAGTACGGCATTTCGGATTCAGCCTAAGACACTTGTTGCTGAATAGTAGGTCAGTGTTCTGGCGTACTGATCAGCTGGTAATTATTGGTAGAGGTTTCTCGGGCTTCTCTCTCCTCTCGGGTTATGCTTCTTCCATATTTTATTTTATTTAGTTGAAGCTGAAAAGACAAGTTTGTCTACTATCCTTGGTTGCCTGTTTGGCTGCTACTTTTGTTGGGAAGTGCAGTTATGTTTCTGCCTCACTAGTTGAGAGAGTCAGTCCTTCCCCTGGTGTCCTTTGTTCTTTTCTTCCTTCCCGTTTGAAGACCCCCCCCCCCTTTTCCCTGGTTGTTCCCTTTTGTTTTCAACCCATCTCATTCAGCCTCTTATTTCTGTGGTCAAGATTCCTTTGTGGGGACCCAGGTTCTCTTCGCAGTCCCTATGGTTTTCCCCCCAATGCTTTCACTCACTCCCAGTCATAGGCTAACTCCACAATTGGGTCCTACCTACCAATAACCTCTGGTTCACCAGCATAGTGATCCAGTATTTCTACATACCTCTGGAAAGCCACCACATCACAGCACCCAGTGCTTCAGAGAGCAGACCCCACTGTGGAAGTCACCCTGGACGCCTCTCTGCAGGCTGACACGACATCTGATCTGGTGAAGGAAGTCACACCCAGAAGGGAAGACTGCGGCCTGTGTCGCAGTGCTTGTGGTCACTCAGCAACTTTCTTTTATTTAATTCTTCTCAATGTTTAGCACATTTCTAGCAGACAGTCAAACACAAATGGATGCATGCATGTAGTCAACCACAGTCAACACACAGCCACACTGAAATTACATACTCGCATGTAAATTCTTGCAGGTGTATCTGCTGTAGTCTGGAATCCTATGAAGAAAATGACACATGTTTGGGCTTGGGCTCCACAAGCCCAAACAGGTGGACGTTTTAGTACTTTATGTTGAATTTGAATGTTTTCTAAAAATTTTCTGTCAGGATTGTTTTTTAGTAGCGGAGCAATTGTACATTACAATAACTACATATTACTTAGAAGTAAAGCTGTTATTACAATTAAAGTATTTACAAAATAAACAGGTGTATGTTCACCTATATTTGGCTTGAGGAACATCTCTCTTCAGTGGCCAGCAGGAGTCTGTCATCACAGAACACCTTCACTGGCCATGATGCCTCTTTTCCATATTATACATTTGTACATACACACACACACACACACACACGCAACACATAAAGACCTATGAGTATACCATATCAAAACAACAAGGGGTGATGTCTGAAAACATTTTTTTTCCATTTGGATTCATATGTATTTGCAAAAATCCAAAAGAAATATGGATTTCTACTGGACACAGTCTTTAACCAGTGTAAGGGCATTGTTTAAAAATTTTCTTTAAACAGTATGTTGTACATGTATTCTTCAGTGCCAGTAAACATGAATGAATGCATGAATGAATATATGAATGAATGAATGTTCAATTTATATAGTGCCTTTATAAATTGATACCCAAGGTCACTTTAAAATTTTAACACAAGTCTTACGCAACCAATCACACACCGGCGAGAAGTGGCAGCCAATTGCGCACAGTGTACTCTCTACCGGAATCCACAGCCCCCTGGGGGACTGAATGGGGTGCAGGAAGGGGAGAGAGGACAGACCCTAGTGACAGAGCACCATCCACCACTGGGCATACAAGCACACACACATTCATGCACAGGCACTGAGACAACTGCTTTTATTAAACATGAAGAGACACAGACACACACTCAGGGAGAATTTGTCAGGGACTGCCAATTTACCTAACCTCCATTTCTTTGGACTGCAGGAGGAAACCAAAGATCCCGGAGGAAACCCACACAGACACGGGGAGAACATGGAAACTCCACTCAGGATAGTTTTCCTATCTTAGATAATTTCATATCCGGTGATGTGTGACATAATTAAACCTGAATCATGAATCAAAGTGTGAAATTACCAGGGTGGATAATGGGCCACATTCTGGATACTGATACTGATATACATGCTCATGTGCTCATGGGCTATTCAACTATATTTTTCTGCGGACCAGATTTGGCAGAGAGCTCTGACCTGTGGGCCAGACAATTGTCAGACCTATACCAATACTGTCATAGTGGATGTAAAGTTGAACGTAATTTGTTGACAGGGGGCAAAAGTAATTTGTTGATGGAGGAGGCCAGTACAAATTCATTAAAGGGCCACGGGCCGCCAGTTGAACAGCCCTGCTCATGTGTATACACACACACAATGATATTCCCATGTTTTATCTGATTTGATGGTGTGTGTTTTTGTAAGCTTTCTATGCAGCATATCCTTTTACATCATCTAATACTACAATTAAACATTAATTTCCGTTACTTGGGGCAAGTTCTATGTGGTCTGTAAATAGCTGAGGCTGTTTATAAACGACAGGAAATACATTGCAGCAGAAGTGACTCAGCAGACCTTTGTAATGTCCTACCAGAGTCAGCATGAAAATTAACATCATCAAGTATCAGGAGATAATAATAATAATAATAAATAAATGGAGATACAGGATATGATCAAACAAGAGGTCAGAAGTTAAAACAGGAGATTTTAGGTGATGGATGAGTATAGTCAGATAAGGTCAAGCAAGAGCCTCAAGTGCAGGTTTCAGAAGAAACAGCTCTGAATCTGCAGTTAGATCAACACACCACAGAATGTTCTCCACCACATCCAGTTAAGCCTGGTCTGTCTTGTGGTGGAAATATTGGTATTTCCTTTTATCCTATGTTGTTTGGTATCTGTTAATCATATTAGACACAAGATCAGAGATGTGATTTATAAATGTGTTAACCACATAGAAGGGACACCAAACCTGTTCGGTGTCCCGTATGATTTAGTAAGGCCTTAGAAAACTGTATTGTCTACCCTGGACGTCCTCGGCCCGTCCTGAACCTGTTCGGTGTCCCGTATGATTTAGTAAGGCCTTAGAAAACTGTATTGTCTACCCTGGATGTGAACATCTTATGTGCTTATGAACTAGAGTATAAGAGATGAGAGCTCGGAGTTGGGAATTAGCTCTCGTTTGCAAGCGCACTTGAGTATATGTACAATGAGAACTCTGGTTTGATCCATACTTTTAAAATAAATCTATTTTACTTCATTATCTTGTCTAACTGTTTTTGACTTTTATCGTAAGTGTTACAGAATTTCCAGAACATTTTACATGTTGATAGTGGGCCAGCAGAGTTTGATTAAGAGCAAAATCATCATTGGGTTGTTGTCAATATTGTTCCAAAACAATTGGCAATAAATGTATAGTTATTTAGGGAACAAACCTTGATCAGACCACTCAATCTGATTTGGATATTATAAATGTAGGTTGTTGTTTGTAGAAAAGGCATTCATGAAGGCTGAGATTAGAGAGATATTTTTCTTTTTCTTTATTTTTGAGCATATAGTTGATTTATGTTGTAGATATTCAATGTCCTGCTTATTCCTAATGATTCTGGGTTAGATTTGAAAATGATATATAAAACTCTTATTTTGAATCATGTCTATTTTTTTTTAGATCTGCTTGAGACATGTATCTATCCTTTCATATCCATTCACGGACATTTGGGATGTTTGTAGTAAATAGGAAGTCAGGGTTATACCATATTGTCAGGTCCAGCTCCGCCCCCGTTCCCAGTCCCGTGTTATCTGCCCTAGCCCCACCTTAGTTCTCGTTTCCTTGTTTTTCTCTCTGTCCATCACGCCCCTGTCCATTAGTGTATCACCTGCGTCTCGTTTCTCACCCCCCCCCCCTTTTCATAGTATTTAATCCCCTTTGTTTTAGCCCTCATTGCGGGTGACTCCATCCTTACTTCGTCCGAGTGCTTCCTTGTTCCTGTCCCTCTGCGCTCCCTATCGAGTTGTCCCTCCGTTTCCTCGTGTGCCAGTTTGGTTGGTTTTGTTTGTCTTCCTACTGCCCCTATCTTCGTTTCTGCTCTTATGTTGGTTATTCTTGTATGCCTGTGTCTCGTATTAGTTCAATGTTTCAGTCTCGAGTTAATCATACGTGTATTCAGTAGTTCTGCCTTGTCCTGTTCGTGCTCGGTGGTAGTCTTTACTTGGTATGTCTTGATTCTTGTGTTTTATGCTTATGTCTAATTAGGTTCAGTAGTTCAGTCTTGTTTTATTGGTGTTGGTGCTATTTGTTTACTTATTCCTGTGTTCGCAGTGTTATGTGTTAATCAGTTTCGGTTTTGTCTACGGTCTCTTCTCTATATTAATTATCGTATGTTAGCTTGGGGTTATGTTATGCTTGTTTACCTCGCTGTGATTAGTCAGCCACCTTTCCGTTCAATAAATCACTCAAAACCCTGCTCCTGCGTCATGCCCAGCCCTCGAACGTTACACATATGTGTAATAAATCATATATATGACAGGATCATTCCGCAACTTAAAATAGTTGTACAACATTAATATAAATCTTCTCAAAAGAAAAGCTATGCAACTGCATACACATCATTCATACTGAAAAGCATTGCATACTATTCAATTAAATGACTATTATCAAGTAAACAGGATGAATACTATGAAATAAACAACATTGTGTACTGAAATCGCGCTAACCTTGCAATTATGCACAAACATTACCGAGTACAGTGGTTATCATGAGGACACGTTCAGCCCTCTCACCTTGGACGTGCTGGATGTGTGATCACAGCATGTGAAATACAGTCAGCTCATTCCTAGCTTTAAACTTACTAATTTCAACCAAAATATACCCTTCCACATTTAACACAAGTATTAACTAAACAAAATACAATTCTCAGGTTTCACTGAAGTATTTAGCAATGATAAACAAAATATGACTTACATTACAACAGTAAGGAAAAATAAACGAGTTGCCTTACCGCAGGGGTGCCCATTACGTCGATTGCGATCTACCGGTCGATCGCAAAGAAGTGTGGGTAGATCGCATGACATTAAAAAGTAGGGGATGAATGACAGCCTATCGTCCATCTGCACTGACGGTTGTATTTTGATTGACATACATGGTAGCCAATCTGACCTTAAACGTAAACGTCATAACAACTTAAAAATATTCTCTTTCAATTTCTTCTAACTCTGAGAAAACAGGGTCTCCAACTCTCTGGCTCTCGTCAACGGCTCCACGGGAAACCGAATGCTAGCGAAACATCATGTCAAAATAAAAGTACCAAATCGTAACTGTACTGCTATAAGTACTGCTATATCAATTACGTGTAAATCGAGTTTTTAACACTAGAAGCGCCAAAGCGCCGGTCATTTGACCGCTGTGACGTCTACTAGAAGCGCCGCCTCTGTTCAACCTACTTATACCTAGAAGCGCCGAGCACTGGTCACTTGACCGCAGCAGCACAAAAAAAATAATATCTTTGCAAAAATAATATCCTTGGCTCTCCGGGGCCCCCTCGGCTTTCAAGCTTCCCTGGGTCTCCTCGACCCCGACGCTCTCCGGGGCGGCCTCTGTCCCCGAGGCCGCCTCGGCCAACACGCCTAGCCCTGGAGGAAATCCTTGGCTGTACCCGCTGCTACGATCCCCTCAGGCCACCGACCGGTCCCCAGTTCCCATCAACCGGACCCGTTGGGTCCCTCGGCCCGTCCACTGGCTCCGCCAAGTTCCACGGTGTGTCTTCAGACTACCCCGGTGTCCATAGAGACTGCTTTGCCCACCTGTGGGCCAGGATCCGATGACTGTCGGGGTTGTTTTGATGTCTGTCACCCTTCTTCCCTTGCGTTCCCCCTTTGGCCGTGCTCAGTTCCGGGTTTCCTGTTAGTCCCGGTTCCCATTTGTGTGTCCGTCCGTGTCTATGTGTCTGTTCCCGTGTCTGTTCCTGGTGTGGTGGTCTCTGTTTCCGTCCCTGTGTCCGTACCTCAGGTGATCACTCACTTCGTTCCAGTGCCCGTCTCTGTTGTTCAGAGCATTCTCGCCTCTGTGTTCTCCTCGTCCCCAGTTCTTGGGCCCGCTCCCGTCCCCGGTCCTGTCCCGTCGTGTCCCTTCCCTTTGGCTCCGCCTGCCCCAGGGTTGGTGTCTCCTGGCCCTGTGCCTGTCCGCCAAGGCGTTCCCCTGTGCCCCCTGTCCCGTCCTTTCGTCCAGTTGGGTGGTGTTGTGCCCCCTCGTGCCTCGGTGGCTACCTGTGCCTCACCTCTCGGGGGTGTCCCGTTGTCTGGTCCTTCCCGTCCTGCTGTGGTGTCCCCTGTCCCAGCTCCCCCTCTGGTTGGTTGTGGCGTGCCCCGGAGTGGCACGCGTAGAGGGGGGGTTATGTCAGGTCCAGCTGTGCCCCCCTCCCCAGTCCCGTGTTATCTGCCCTAGCCCCGCCTTAGTTCTCGTTTCCTTGTTTTTCTCTCTGTCCGTCACGCCCCTGTCCATTAGTGTATCACCTGCATCTCGTTTCTCACCTACCCCTTTTCATAGTATTTAATCCCCTTTGTTTTAGCCCTCATTGCGGGTGACTCCGTCCTTACTTCATTCAAGTGCTTCCTTGTTCCTGTCCCTCTGCGCTCCCTATCGAGTTGTCCCTCCGTTTCCTCGTGTGCCGGTTTGCTTGGTTTTGTTTGTCTTCCTACTGCCCCTATCTTCGTTTCTGCGCTTATGTTAGTTCTTCTTGTACACTGTAAAAAGTGTATTTGAGCAGGAGTTCAAGTAATGTAATTTTTTGAGTCAGTTTTATTCAGTTTCCTGCTTTAGTGATGCTAATCTAATTTTGTGGATTGTATCAACTTAAAAATGACACCATGTTACCACAACCTGCGATTCTCAGTTCAGTAAAAGCATGTCAATTAAGTTTCTTTTGTGCGTCTGACATCATAACGTTAACGCCATGACGTCCATGTAATTTCTAGATTTTACCCCCGCAATTTTTTGTACCGTGACTCGAAAAGAAGGTACATCTAATACACGACAAAAACTATATTTTTGTATTAATATGTAAAATTAGATGTAAAATGATGCACGCCGATTTTTGTTTACATTGTATTGTTTGCGTTCGCGTGAAAACTTGCTCAACCAAACCAGATATAGGGTTGCCAACTTTTCAAAATCGCTTGGAGTGAGATTTGAACCTGGAGGGGGTGGCGAGTTGTTGACGGGGTGGCGAACGTAAATTGTTACCGGGGCGGTGTAAAATGGACACAAATTAAGTATTATATCGCATTGAGTAGGATCTGCCTCATCCGTCTGTAATTCTGTTTTGACTGTGCCTGTAACGATGTTAACCTTGTGCAGTTTGGTTGCCCCTATGATGTGTTTGATACCATGTTTCTGCCCTTTTACGCTACTGGACTGTCCTGTGTGTGGTCGCCGGGATGGATGACCTCTTGGGGGGGTTGGCTGTGTAGCGTCGGGCCAATGAGGGGGGTGCCAGAGGGTGACGTCATTACCCATGAGCCCTTGTGGCTCCGGCCCTGTTGTGCGTATTATGTGGTGTTTATGTCTGTATAGTTTTATTAATGATTATTAATTGTGTGTTATTAGTTAAGTCACCCCGGTCCATCTTTTTATGTACATATGCATTATCTTACTTCACCCTCCATGTATGTGTAACGTTGCCATCTTCATGACCTCCCCATGTGTTTCATGTGCAAGGCCAACCTAATTTAGGTCTCATGTTGTATGAATTGTGCCTGTGGGTGCTGGTTTTATTGAAAGTGAAGAATAAAACCTCTGTTCTGTGGGAGAATGGACTTGTCTGCAGCGTCTTTCTCCCAAGTCACAATGTTGTATGACTGTTATGCAGTTTGGACATATTTGTTTAAAATAAAATGATCCGAATGATACATTTTAAGTGCATAGTATGCTTTAATGTTATGCTATTAGTTACATTGCATTTTATTTATTTCAGCTAACCTAAAATTTTAATTGTTTGGAGCTAATTACAATTAGATTTAACAAACTAAAATAACACATTAGGGTACTTACAAAGCTTACCTTTCCTGAAACTGTACTGTTGAGTTGTGAAGGACCGGTATTTGACTTTTCAGTAACGCTAATAATTGAATTAGAAAACTGTGAAAAGTTAAGTTGACTTGCCTTAAAATTAATTCGTATTAATGCAAATTGTTCATTTGAAAATACTTAGATTGTTAAGCTCATCTAACTTAAAAAAAATATGTTCATCTAACATGTTAACTTGATTTGAAGAAACTTTGCGTGTTACCAATTGAAGTAATTTTTTTAAGTTGTTCCAACAATTCACTTTTTACAGTGTATGCCTGTGTCTCAGTTGTCGGAGTTTGTTCGGTAGTTTAGTTTAGTTTGTGTACTGCGCTTATTTCGTGTTTCAGGATTCTGTGTTTCTGCCTGTATATGTATCAGTCGTCGTATTAGTTTGATGTTTCAGTGTTTGTTTTGTGTTTCAGGATTCTGTGTGTATGTCTGTATGTGTATCAGTCGTCGTATTAGTTCAATGTTTCGGTCTCGAGTTAATCATACGTGTATTCAGTAGTTCTGCCTTGTCCTGTTCGTACTCGGTGGTAGTCTTTACTTGGTATGTCTTGATTCTTGTGTTTTATGCTTATGTCTAATTAGGTTATGTCCGTTTAGTAGTTCAGTCTTGTTTTATTGGTGTTGGTGCTATTTGTTTACTTATTCCTGTGTTCGCAGTGTTACGTGGTAATCAGTTTTGGCTTTGTCTACGGTCTCTTCTCTATATTAATTATCGTATGTTAGCTTGGGGTTATGTTATGCTTGTTTACCTCCCTGTGCTTAGTCAGCCACCTTTCCGTTCAATAAATCACTCAAAACCCTGCTCCTGCGTCACGCCCAGCCCTCGAACGTTACACATATGTGTAATAAATCATATATATGACAGGATCACTCCGCAAATATATAATAACAGATTCTAGTTGTGCCATAGTGGCCACACCCTAAATTATGCAGTCACAAATTCCACTCTTTGATGTAATGTAAACATGTGTGTAACCCACTACTGAGTATGAACACATCGATGGTAGGCCAGGTTCAATAATACTAAAGAATAAGAGACACTAGGTTCTGGGAAGAGAGTGAAAAGACACCACACGAGGGTATAAGTTTTTCTTTCTTTAGTAATAATTCGAAAAGTTGGAAATATTTACAATTACCCACATAAAAGATTGGACCCTTGAATCTTTGTCCTTCAAAATGAATGAATGAATTGTCCTTCAAAAATTGGGAGTTCCTTTAAGTTGTTGTAAAAAAATAAAATGGTTCCTCTCAAATGGTTCAGTTCAGTGCAGTTCAAGGCGTTATTCCTTGACTCAGTTGGTAAAAGTGTCAATTCAAGTCAGTAAGTCAAGTCAGTCATAGTCAGTAATGTGACACAAGCAGGCCACAATCCTACCAGATATGCCAAATGCAATGACACAGAACAGGATCACACTCGAACGGGTGGGTGGCTCGCCATCTAACGTAGTCTACAAATCCTCAGCTGAATCCAGATCCAGCTCAAAAACTTGACCTGTGTAACCATACCCTTAGTTAAGCTACACATACAGGACAATGTTCAATTCTTATGAAATATCATCAACAGTTTAAACTTAAAATAGTTGTACAACATTAATATAAATCTTCTCAAAAGAAAAGCTATGCAACTGCATACACATCATTCATACTGAAAAGCATTGCATACTATTCAGTTAAATGACTAGTATCAAGTAAACAGGATGAATACTATGAAATAAACAACATTGTGTACTGAAATCGCGCTAACCGTGCAATTATGCACAAACATTACCGAGTACAGTGGTTGGACACGTTCAGCCCTCTCACCTTGCACCTTGCGTGATCACAGCATGTGAAATACAGTCAGCTCATTCCTAGCTTTAAACTTACTAATTTCAACCAAAATATACCCTTCCACATTTAACACAAGTATTAACAAAACAAAATACAATTCTCAGGTTTCACTGAAGTATTTAGCAATGATAAACAAAATATGACTTACATTACAACAGTAAGGAAAAATAAACGAGTTGCCTTACCGCAGGGGTGCCCATTACGTCGATCGCGATCTACCGGTTGATCGCGAAGAAGTGTGGGTAGATCGCATGACATTAAAAAGTAGGGGATGAATGACAGCCTATCGTCCATCTGCACTGACGGTTGTATTTTGATTGACATACATGGTAGCCAATCTGACCTTAAACTTAAACGTCATAACAACTTAAAAATATTACCTTTCAATTTCTTCTAACTCTGAGGAAACAGGGTCTCCAACTCTCTGGCTCTCGTCAACGGCTCCACGGGAAACTGAATGCTAGCGAAACAGCATGTCAAAATAAAAGTACCAAATCGTAACTGTACTGCTATAAGTACTGCTATATCAGTTACATGTAAATCGAGTTTTTAACAATAACAACCCATAATTCATGAATAGTTTCATCAGAATTATGACCATTTATTATCCCATTTTACTATTTATTCTTTTTATCAACTATTTATTGTACCTTTTTATTATGAATTTGTCAAGTGGGTTACATGTGCCATACTTGTTGATTGTGATTTTCACTCCAATCAAAATTTGTCCTCCGCATTTACCCATCTGTGTAGTGAGAACACACACACACACTAGTGATCTTTGCTTTGTTTCAAGAGACAATATATGCTGTGCCATGCAGTCGAAGAATCCTCTCTGACTTCTCACATAGCCAACAAAGACCAGCAGTTGTTGAGGTTGACATTAGGATACCTGTTATATCATCCTTTAATACAGTGGTTCCCAAAGTGGGGGGCGCGCCCCTAGGTGGGGCGCGGAGCTTGGAAGTAAAACATGTGCACATGTGTCAATATTAGGGATGCACCGTTTCCGATATTAATATCTGAAAAAATTCTAGATCGGGTATCGGTGACAATGTGACCGATCCATAAAAACAGATCTATTCAGTCAAATTCTATGCTTGTAACGCTTTTCGGAGTTAGTTCAACCTTAAATATCCACTCTGTCCCAGATAGAAGTGAACTCGGACAGTTAACAGACGAGTGAAACACGAAGCACACAGAGGAGAGGTGAATCGCTGACTCGTACTCGCGCTGGTGCTATTCCACTTAGTCTGTTTATTTGCTGGTTGACCAAAATAAAGCTGGGCTCCAGCACTACTTGACTGTTCACACATGAACTGGTGAGTTGTCCAAAGCTCATTGAATGCGTTACTTACAGAAATAAAATAAAGAGCAGTGGTCTGAGTCGGTCTAGGCAGAAAGCTATAAAAACAACAATATTCCATACGCACGCTCAACTCGCTTCCTTAAAGAGACAGTACACATATTTCTGGCCGTTACATGCTTTGTGCTCTGCGTGATGTCTGCGCTAGCAAACTATCCACATAGATATTGCTGTTTCTCTTATTTCATCTCCTTATTTATTTAAAATGATATTTAGAATTCTTGAACCATTTCAAAGGTTTCTTGCAGTTTATTTTTTTCATGTTTGACCAAAGTTGTGAACTTTGAATTTCAATAAACTTGTAATTCAGTATGTCTGTGTTAAAAAAATGTTTTAAGTCGATTCAGCACTGTTTTACTCTATCAGATCGGTATCGGATCAATATCGGCCGATACTAAGCCTCAGATATCTGAATGGGTATCGGAAGTGAAAAACGTGAATCGGTGCATCCCTAGAATATGGGGGGGGGCGCAAAAATATTCTCATCTACTAAAGGGGGGCACGGCAGAAAACGTTTGGGAACCACTGCTTTAATAGACTGTGATGGAATTTCAAAAAGTGGACTGGCCAGCCTTCTTGAGCGACCTAGACCGTTGCCTTGGATGGATTCCACCGAAAGGTACAAACTACAATCGATTAGATGGCGCAGCCATCAGCATGGCTAAGAAGAACACTCCAAAAGGCTTTAGAAAGGAGTATATCCCTGGGTGTGACGATATATGCGAAACACTGTACAAAGAATTTCTGCTTAGACATGACAAAGAAATTGCTAACAACCTTGTAACAAGCCTCTATGCTGCTCGCCGTTGAAAATTGAGGGAAATGGTGGAGTCACTTGACTTCAAAACATCAAGTTGAAAGGCCTGGTCACTCCTCCGGAAACTCGGTGGGGCAAACAAAACAGAAAAAGCTAACACACCAATAAGTACTAATGGAATAGCTTCCCAAATTGTCAACACAGCCATGGCCCCAAACCATAAGGAACATACAAGGAAGGTTAAGAAAAACCTCAAAGACCTCATATCTGGCACAGAATGTAACGCGGCGGGTATGGTGACGTAACCACCGCGTGAATATACTTGAGAGGCGGACCCAAGTGCCGGCTCGGTCTGGCACAAATAATATGCGAGAGTAGTAAATGTGGAGTTAATGCATACACACACAGTGTGGCAAAAACACCAACACAAAACGACGCGGAAAAACAACGAGCAAAATGAAACTAAACCGTAGATACTCGGTAGAAAAAGGAAACAAAAACAACGCGGAAGACTGACGCATGAAAAGCAAAACTCACTCGTAGAGAGAGGGTGGAAAAAATAATAAAGGCAACTAAAAGGACGCGGAAAAAACTCGTCGCGTAAAACCGAAATAAGAACACCAGGAGAAGAATCTGGCTACTGGCAAAAATGCCGCAACAAAACAAAACCTTCCCAAAATAAATGAATAACGGATAGGAAGAGAAACAGAAGGAGGAAAACTTGAGATTGGCTAGAAAGTAGTGATGGGACATCTGAAGCTACGCTTCGAAGCGTGTACCGAGTAAAAAGGGGCGTGTCCGATGAAGCCCCGCTTCAGAGCTTGTGTTAGATTGAGCAAAATCACGTGATCAGCAACAAACGAGGCCTCGCATTACATCGGCCACGTCATTGCTTCATTTTGCGTATCGTTTTTCAAAATAAAAGCGCTATGAACCCTGTTGCTTCGTGTTGTAGAAGGTGGTTAAATTTAAAATCTGGAACGTTCTAAATTCTTTTTGTTTGATCAGGATGTACATCAGATTCACACATCAAAAACAGACTAAAAACCATTGGAAGAGGCAAACCTTATTTGTAATGTTAAAAACATTTTACATTTGGCAGACGCCCTTATCCAGAGCGACTTACATTTTATCTCATTTTTATATAAGTGAACAATTGAGGGTTAAGGGGCGCCTCAGTCATGGCCTCAGGTCTGGGAATCGAACCCACGACCCTCCGATTACAAGCTCAGTTCCCTAACCACTTCCCTTCCCTAACCACCAAGTCATGACTGCCAAACCAGATCTAGAAGCCCCAAGAAGCAATTATTTTAAACACATTCTGTTTTTTTAAAAAATCAGTTTCTAACTCCAAATATTCAGTCACTCAACAATCACTCAATTCCCAACATAGTAAAGTACAACATATCTTCATTGTCAAATACGTTCATGACATACAAGAAAACCCAACACAACCACTAATGGTCAAGGATTAGATTGGCTACAAATCATTTTAATAATTAAAACATGACAATTAAGTATGATTTAAATGATTCTCCTGTTACTAAACATGAGTTTGATGGAAACTTTGTGACAATATTGCATTTACACATTTTTGAAAGTATGATCCAACTGAATGACGTGGCTGTTACAGTTTCACCAGCAGATGTCACTAGTGAGTGATGAATGAAGCCTCGAGTAATGAACCTTTTTGCAAAGCAAAGGGTTGGAAAGCTTCAATGCTTCAAGAGGCTTCATTTGCCCATCACTACTAGAAAGCAGCGCAGGAGACAGAGACTCGAATAAGTGAAAGAACAAGAGAGAGGGAGAGAGAAAGAATAAGGTGGCGAGACACCTTTAACTTGAGAATGATACAAGAGAAAGGGCTGAGAACGTACCGGCATAACCAAAACGAATCAGCAATGATCCGTCTCCAAAAGCTTCCTTAAAAAGCCATGGCAACAGGTGAGACGGATCATTGCTGATTGCATGGATGTAGTCTAGGGCTGACTCGGGTGCCCCTAGTGGAGGTAGATGGTGTGGAATCCGAGCCAGACCTGACACAGAACCTCCCAAACCTGAATATTCACCAATTGCCTGCTTCTCCACCTGGGAGATACTCAGAGCAGTTAAAGAAATGAAAGCCAGAAAGGCACCGGGATTTGACGGAATCCACCCGATTTCTGATCCATAGCAGAAACTATACAATCAGCTGGCTTGCTCGGACATACTGACAGGTCAGGTACCTGATAAAATGAAGCGTGCAAAAATAATAGCAGTACTAAAACCTGGTAAACCTACAGACCAACTGAAAAGCTACAGACCCATAGCCCTCCTAAGCGTGATCCTCAATTTTTTTTGCGACTTAATTACAACAGAATTGCCGCAGAACTCCTTAGTTGCAGCGATCAAGTGCTTGCATTAACCATCTACATAGAAACTAGTTTTGAGAAAACACAGACACTTGCTGCATTCATAGACCTGTCAGCTTATGATACCGTTTGGAGGCAAGGCTTAATCTACAAACTTGCACGTGTTATACCAAATCGACATATAGTAACGATAATCAACAACATGCTCACAAACAAAACCTTCCAAGTCATAATGGGAAGCTCTCTGAGTGGTGTTAAAAAGCTGAATAATGGACTTACTCAGGGATCTGTCC
This sequence comes from Brachyhypopomus gauderio, assembly GCF_052324685.1. Lineage (NCBI taxonomy): Eukaryota > Metazoa > Chordata > Actinopteri > Gymnotiformes > Hypopomidae > Brachyhypopomus > Brachyhypopomus gauderio. Next base: position 15,180,552 of record NC_135221.1, on the reverse strand, counting down.
TGGCCCCATTCTTGTTTAGTCTCTACATATTGGATCTGCCGGAAACAACCTCCTGCAAGTTTGGCTATGCAGAAGATTGGACTATTGCATACCAACACTCAAATTTCCAAGAGGGAGAATATGTCATAACATCCGACCTTCATACACTGAGTCAGTACTTCAGAGATTGGAGATTCATACATAACCTGAGCAAAACAGAGCTCTCTTGCTTTCACTGGAATAACAAGGAGGCAAATAAACAGCTCAATATAGAATTTGAGGGAAGAAAACTCCTCCACAATAGGTTCCTGAAATACTTGGGGTAACCCTAGACAAGATATAAAGAACATCTAACTAATCTCTCAGGCAAAGTAAATTTACGCAACAATATAATCCACAAGCTTGCTGGTACCACAAGGAGTTCCATCACCGAAACACTGCGCATATCAGTGCTCAGTCTTGTCCACTCCGCTGCTGAGTATGCTCCCAACCCTACCTATACAACAAAATAGTACTACAAACAAGAGTAAGAAACTAACCTACCCCACCGTAGCCTCCCACATGAACGGTGAACACATTACACACTCTGGGTATTCAGGAGACCTGACAACCACCTACATACACCACATGAAACGTACATACAGAGATAGACTGGTTTTCTATATGCACAACACACAACTCAGCCAACCTCTCCCAGTTTACACAAATCAACTCTGCCAAACATTGTTCAGGTGTCTCTCCCCCGTCCGTCCTTGTAGCCAGATGCCTTGTAGGCATCATTTATGCCAGAACGTCCGCCTCCCACAGTGTCCCATTGGTAAGTTGGTGAAGCCTTTCTAAAACCAGATTGGTCGAACACGCCAGTGTCAATTGTCCATGGCCAGAGGGAGATTTGCAGCAGCAACTAGTCCACCTATGCATGTCGGACAGAAAAACACAACGCGCAATCCATGCACGTAACAGTCTATATGAAAAAATTTCGACATCGTGAAAACCTGGGAAAGAAGATGGAGAAAGTTTCGGACCCAATCACCAGCTTTTTGCCCTGCATCGCCAGAGCGACAAACAGGTTTAATATGCCCAGAAGAAGTTAGTCTACTCTTAACAGAATCCGCACGGGGCATGGGAGGTGTGCCGACTTCCTCCACAAGTGTGGATGGTGAGATTCTCCGGAGTGTGATTGCAGGGCATCGAGGCAGACAGTGAATCATATCGTGTCTGAGTGCAGTCTCCGGGCGTTCCAGGGAAGCTCTAAGGATTTCATGACACTGACAGATACAGCGGCTGATTATATTGACATCCTAGATTTAAGTATTTGACAATCACGTTTTATATTGTGGCTTACTCAATTTCTTATTGTTTAAAGATGTGATGTGATGAAAATACGATAAATAAATAAATAAAAATTCATGCCTGTTTGTCCCTTCTTGTGATTTGTAACCATGCCTCTCGTTATCAGTCTCATGTGTTCCTCGTTTATTCCTTGTCAGTGTTTTGTATCTAAACCTTGTGTTTGGTCCATTGTGTTGGTAGCTATTGTTTGTGTAAGGTGTAAGTGTACTGTGTCTGAGTAGCAAACTAAGCGCTTGCGTTTAGTTTCAGCCTGTTGTGTGTGTCTAGATCTGTTCATCGTTCATTTTCTTTTATCTCCCGTGTCCAGTCCTATCTCTGTTGGTCCATGTTTTCCAGGTTCATTGGTTAATTTGTTGAGCATTGTCATTTAAGTTCTCATTTATAGAACTTCTTGTGTTTCCTTATCCTTAGCCCTAACCTTGCTGTGTAGTAGTGTCTGTGTATTTGCCCTACGTGTTGTTTAGTATTGGTTTATGTGATCGCCGTGTCCTTGTACTACTATCAGTGTTTCTTATTAAAATCCGGTTTTCCTGCTTCTGTGTACAACCCACCTTGCTCCAAGCATTACAGAATAACCAATCTTATAACATGCTGCAGCAGGTAAATTGCACATCGAGTAGCTGCCCTTACCCATGAGCGACAATTGATCTAAGGAACAATTAAACAGCTTTAAGTCTTCGCTCGTGACTCCAAGGACAGAGGACTACCAAGGTCCGCCTGGGGCTTACTCAGATTCCTGTGGTCTGCCTAGAACACGCACCCATCCCTGAGGCCCATCTTGGGCCTGCCCACATTTGTGAGGCCCTCCAGCCTCCTCTTCTTGTGGCCTGCCAGTGGATGGTTCCCGAGGCCAAGATGGGGCCTGCACCCGTTTGCGAGGACTGCCCCCATTCCAGTTGGTGGTTATTGTTTGTGTAAGGTGTAAGTGTACTGTAGTTCTGTTCTGAAATATGCTGTTAATCTGCTGTTTATCTGTTCATTTGTATGCTCTTGCTGGATAACTTTAGCCCTTGCATTTAGTTTCAGCCTGTCAAGTGTGTCTAGTCCCTTATTTGTTCATCGTTCATTTTCCTATATCTTCCGTGTCTAGTCCTTATAACTTCAGTAATGGCTTGAGGTCTGAGAGTCGAACTCACAACCCTCCAGTCACAAGACCAGTTCCCTAACCACCCGACCATGAGTGCACCTGTGGTGTGTCGTTGCATATTGTAGTGTGTGTTGAGCTAATCTCACTGGTTTCACTCCCATTTGTGGTATTGGTTGGAGTAGGCTATTCTTATAACCTAACTCCAACTTGATGGCTACGGCTGTGTGAAGGGCCACACTGATGTTGAGGTGGTGATGGCATTAATAACGTTCATCTCCAAAACCACAGACCATCTCTAAGACACTCACAGTGGGGCTGGAAGTCCCTGTGTAGCAGTGGAATCTGAACATCACACCTCATATTCATCCTCCACATCCTCCACACACATCAGCAGAGGGACTTTCATTTCTGGAAACTAAAATAACAATAGAGAGAGAGAATATTATTACACACAAACACACACACACATAGAGAATGGTGCAGTGTCTGTAGAAAGTGAAACACTGCTAATGCTTTTTTTCTTGATCTGTCTCCATATATTCTGTAGTCTTTATCCTTCAGAACTGCAGTGATGTCTGTCCCAATCTAAGTCTATGCTTCCACCTCTAATAGCTCCACACCAGGACACCGGAAACTTCAGGACGTTGTGAACTTTAACAGAGTCACTGTTAATGGGACAGCCATAATGAGAAAAGGAAGTTAGATATTCCTTTAATTATTAAAATAAATGAACACTGTAATCATAATAGTTATGTGTGAAATTGCCAGGGTGGAAAATATTCAGCTATAATGGCTACCATTGCAGATGATATCATAGAGTAATTATAGAAATATGATAGTGTATTTTGTTTTAGAGGCTTATGCAGAGTATCAATTTCTTTGACTCTCTAAATTGTAAATGATGTCATGAAAACGATAAAAGAAAACATCATCACAGCAGGAAGCGTGGGAGATTACTGGATATTCAAGGAATTCTGGTTATTGTGTTTATTGCACCACTGGGGATTCCCAATAGGCTGATGAGCAGTAGTGTCTTAGTGTATAAAAGACATGGTGCAGGTCACTCCCCCCTCACAGTCTCTCTGTGTGTGAAATCAGCCATTCTGCTAGAATGAGGAAGCTGTCTGCTCTGCTGTTTGTGCTGCTGCTCTGCTCTCTCCAGCTGGTCTCTAGTGGTGAGTCTTCATCTCTGTTACATGATGCATTTCTTACACATTTGACAGACACTCTTATCCACAATGACTGTCCAGGGAGGTGAATGTAGTGGTAGGAGTCTTTCCCAAGGAATCATCACTGGAATGTATTAGTCCTAATGATGGGCTCTTCAGAGTGGTACCATCTCTCACTGTTGAGTCACTTTGTAACTGTTTGCTGATGCCTTCCAGCTCCTGGTGCTCCAAACCCTGTCAGCTGCTGTCTTGGAGTGTCTCAGATTAAGTTGCCCCTCAGATGCATCGTGTCCTACAGCAGGACTGACAGCAGATGCCCATTCAAAGCTGTGATGTGAGTATCACCTGCTCTGAGAGGCCCCCACACACCTGCTACATCCCTTCATATATGTAACAGTCCACACACTGCATCTAGGAACCATTTCTGGAATCAGGTCTGGACTTCCTGCTGAAATGCTGTAGTGAAGATACTGTAGCAACACCATTAAGAGCTGATTTTACACTCACATTTAATCCAGTGGGAGAATCTTCCACAGGCAATTATTACTGACTGTGTCATGTAGATCAGGAATGTTTGATGTGATTTACATACACAGATACACTTTCACCATCTTGGATCAGTTGATTCTGTTCTGCTGTATTAACAGAACACTGCTGTGTCTTTATCTGTGTTCCAGCTTTAAGATGATTAGAGGAAAGCAGTTCTGTATGGATCATGCCTCTGACCGGGTCAATGCCTACATGAAAGCAGTGGACCAGAGGAATCACACATCTGCTCCTGGAAACCCAACATCCTCCACACACTGAAGATGAGCAGCTAAAGCAGATCTGGGCATTGTACCACCACATCCGGCCCTCTGACTATCTCTGACCAGCGTGAGATTGTTGATAATAATAAGCTAAAGGATGTGCAATTGCACATGTTGCAATAACACATGCACATTGTATTTATGTAAATCTAACTGGACCATAAAGAACTTTTGTTTTTGTAGAATTCTACATTTAGTTTTTCTCTTTTTAAATGCTCATTTTCTTATGTTACTTGTCAAAATATTTTAGTGACATGTAAATAAAGAAAAAAATATTTTAAGGAGGTTTATTTTAAGAGGTAGATTTTATTCAATGATTTTGCAAATCAATATGTGTAAACTGTAATGGCGAGGTAAGGCAGGACGACAAGGCGAGTGCACTTTTAAATACGTAGAGGTTTATTCTCGGGAATATGTGAGAAGCACATACAGAACACACACACACAATGAATTAGTGTGGCACATTATGTAAACGCACATTATATAGATGAACTAAATGAGACGCAAGTGATGACGAGATGAGCCACAGGTGAGATGGATGAACAAACCACATAGAACCACACCCAAGGAAATACACATATAGACATAATCAGACGTAGACTACACCTACACATGCCCAAAGGGAGGGGCCAGGAGCTGTACCGTGACATAAACCATGGCTGAATTCGAAATGCCATACTTAAGCAGTAGGCACTAGAGCGGCTTACGCTACAGCTTGTATCGCCTAGAATAGATCGTACACAGCCACTACAGGAAGCCAAAGAGCTGTTGAGAGGAGAGGCACTAGACTGGGCTGACCTTGTCCTGGCTAACAGGTCTGAGGAAGCTTGGACTATTGAGGGTTTCCCGAGTCCCCTGCCCCTTAACACCAATAAAGGAGAGAAACCAAGTAGGGAACATAGAATTTGAGACCCACAACGCTTACACTATTGGTTATGTGGGGAAGATAAAGTTTCTAAGTAAAGGTGCTAAAGCTAGCCCTGATTCCCTTCCAGTCACAACTATGCCTCAGGGTGCTGATTAATTGGCTGTAATGCTTCTTGGCTCCAAACTATCGCGAGCAGAATCTTCTGACCTACAACTAGAGGCTGTTCTGCCTGTCGCCCAGCCTGACCTAGAGGCTGCTCCGTCTGCCTTGAGGCCTCCTGTGAACATCACCACCTCATTAGATGCAGCATTCTCTGCTACCTCATCTACCTCCTCACTCTTCAACGTCCCTATGGCCTCCACGCTTTCCAGCGTCCCTTCTGCGTCCCCCGATCGTCTCCTTGCTGGCCCCGGCGCCATCCCCGGGCATCTTGTCACCGGCCCCGACGCTGTCACCAAGCGTCTCCTCACCGACCACCTCGCTCCCTAGGGTCTGCTCATCCACCCTGTCGCCCCTCAGGGCCTGCTTGTCGACCCCATCACCCCTCAGGGCCTGCTCGGCCATGTTGCTCACCGGTTACGGATCCAGAAGGGGCCACCTTCGCCGGCTCCTCCACCATCGCCCTTGTTTCTAGCTCCTGTACCCAATTATGTTTTGGTTCCTATATCTTTTGTGGTTTCTGCCTGTGACTATGCCCATACCCTTGGGGATATGTCAATCTAATTCCAATTAAGTTGTCTTTGCTGTGTTCTCTCACCTATTTCGTTCCTGTACTATAGTCACTATAGTATAGTATACTATAGTCCTGTTCCTGTCTATAGTTTTGTGCATCCTAACCTCTGTTATCTCCTTGTGTTCAAATAGTCCTGGTCCAGTTTCCTCTGGCCCCTTTCTTATGTCCTCACCCAGTGGCGGCCTCTGACAAATATCTCAGGGGGGGCAATTGTTGTGATGACATCCAAGCAGTGGGGAACCGTCAGGGCCCTCTACGCCCTCTCAGAGGGCCTAAAAATATTCTTAAAACATAAATATATATAATATAATTTATTCAATTTTATTTTATCTACTTACAGTTTGACAATCGACATCTAAACAATTACAAAAATATAAGCAAATAAATTATTCAACCGTGTCTATTCAATCTGTGCCCTCCTATCGTCCTTGGGGTTAATTTGACCCCATTCAATGTTTGTAATTCAAAAAATAGTAGTTGACTTTTTTTCTTTTACTTCATATTTCATGACATTTCCTAATTTGATGGGGACAAGTGATAAAGCATAAAATTTTCATGATAATTTTTTTTCAATGTGCTGAACACATATTGCACCCATCGGTGGGTGTTTTAAATGTGAGGGGTTAAGTTAAGTGGAAGCCTGTGAGCCTGTGTCTCCCTCTATCAGGACTGTGATGCCCGCTGTTCGTTTACAGAGGGCCTGGCAGTTATAATTCAGCAATACCAGTTTCAAATGACAGTAAAATTGACCAATCATATCTTCCCTCTTAGTGGGCGGGCTTAACTGTATGATAAATTCCGCCTGCTGTGGCGACGCTAGCTGTTGTTAGCATACCACCGCTAGCTAGTTTCGATTCAGTCCTTTGATGTCCTCGTGCGCGTTGTTTACATATTTCGCTTCCGAGGAACACGGAGCTGTGAACCTTATTTTGTTGGAACCTTATTTTTCTTAAGAAGTTATCTAGTACAGATATTACTGTTTATTGCTGATATCTTGTAAATATCATCTTGGTTAAAGCTCTAGAATGACTGAACATTTAACTGAGATTGTCATCTCTCAATTTGCCCTCACAAACAACTTTAAACATGGAGAGAGGCCAGATTTACCATTAATTAAATAAAGTGAATTTCTCACAATAATTTCTGTATTCCTCAGACAGCACTTTAGTTTAGGTGTTAGAATATAAATGGGCAATAGCATTAAGGATGTAACCAGGGCCGGAGTGGGACACTTTTTCAGCCCGGGAGTTTCATGCCCAAATCCGGCCCAAAATTATTTTCCCCTCCCAATCGGCCCAAACTAGAGATTGACATGAGCCGGCCCATCGGGAATCCTCCCGAATCTCCCGATTAGCCACTCCGGCTCTGGATGTAACAGAATGCAGGGAAAGCAGAACAGGACGCGCGCTACTTCACAGTCTGCTAGCCATGTTTTCCCTTCATACCAGTTTCGCCAAAATCCTCGGTTATATTCTTTTCCTCCCTTTGTGGACACTTCACTTGTTTGATGTTTAAATTTGGTCTCGGTGGGCCTAATTCCTTAGTTGCTAGTTTATTATTACGACGACAGAATGGCACTTCTCTTAATGAAACGATTGAGTTGCGCTGAGTTGAAGGAACGCTGGCCGTGTTGAGCAGACCTCTAGCTGCCGTTATTTTGCCTACGTTATGTCTGACGCAAGCACGTAAGGGCAAGCCCTCCTGGAACCCATAGACATTGCAGTGCCTACACTTTAGAAAAAAAAAATTTACATGAGAGTCTACCAGAGCAGTTGGGCCGATTTTCAGTTAGACTCAAATCGCCCCAAAAGGGGCGGTACTACAGGGAATGCACCTCAACGATGATTGAACAATGGCATTCAGAGGCAAGAGACGCTGTCCAGAAGAGGCATAGCTAATTAAATACGTCATAGAATGTGAGAGAAAAAAAAACTTCATTTTCGTCCTTTCGTGGTGCGTCGCCCAATTGCCCTAATGAACAACCCGCCCCTATCCTCACCTATCCCCAGTCCAGTTGTTCTGGTTTCTACGGCCCCAATGTCTGTTGGCCGGAGTCCCACTCAGTGCCCTGAAACCCGGTGTTCTCAACCTTCCAATGTTGTGTCCCAATCAGTTACTGAGTGTGTTGACATGTCTTTCTCCTTAATTTGCCCCCCCCCCCCGTATCCACTACGGCATGTTCCGTCTTGCCTGGCAGTTTGTCTTGTCCTGACCCAGTTCCTTGTGCTTTAATTCGGTGTGCCCCATTACACCTGCTGTCTGGTTCATTGCCGGATGTTCTCATTTAGGGTTGGTCCATTTGTGCCCATGTTTCCCGAGTCTGTCGGCCCACCCTTTTTGGGTTTTTTGCCTGGCCTAGTTGTTTTTTTTGCGTGCCCTGGAGCCATGCTTTGGTGTGGGGGATAGTTCATCACATAATGTGCCACGCTGGTCTTTGTTTGAGTCTTAATTCATTGTGTGTGTGTGTTCTGTATGTGCTTCTCACACATTCACCAGAATAAACCTCTACGTTTTTAAAAGTGCACTTGCCTTGTCGTCCTGCCTTACCTCGCCATTACAGTTTACACATATTGATTTGCAAAATCATGGGGGGGTTTCCATCGTCACGCCCTGTTTTATTCTCTGCCCTCGTTGTAGGTCTATGTTTGTGTAACCCTCAGGTGCTCTCCTGTTACCACGGCAGTTATGTTTTCATACTGGTGACATAAGAAAAAAGTCTCAGTCATTTTTGTTTGTACACATTTCATTTCACTTTCAGGGACAGAAACCAGAGAGGACACGCAGTCTCAGCCTGCTGCTACATACTTGGGATGCTCCTCCAGCATCCTTGGTACATCTGGTGTCACAGAGACCTCCAGCGCGCCCCACCTGCCAGCAGCTGTTGTCCGTCCAACCGGCCATGTCCTGACGACAGCTGTCCTGCAATCACAAGGGGAGAGGGGAATCGGTGAAATTAATACACACCTAAAAAATATCAGTGATACGCTCACTAGCATCAGCAACTCAATAAAAGAGTTGGTAAAAAATGTAATGCTCTGTCTTACATTTTTATATTGTAGGTATAATTTTTTGCCTTGATTGTATGGCACCTGGGTTAGGCAGTGCATTAATTTGTCCTGGTTCTGGTTCTGCTGGTGGCTCCACCACCTCTATCAATGGCATGGCATCCCTGTGCACAACATTGTGCAGGACCCCACATGCCCTCACAATACGACACACCTTCTCTGGCCAATACAGGAGCATCCCTCAGTCCTGTCCAGGCAGCGCCACCAGCTTTTCAGCTGCCCAATTGCCCTCTCCATGACTGGCCAGGTGTGAAAATGGAGAGAATTGTATCTCCGCTCCCGGTCAGTCTGTAGATTGCACAGTAGGGGGGTTATCAGTAATTTAACAATTACCCTGTGGGGGCAGTAGAAGTTTGTACATGACAGTGTTTACTCTCTTGAGAATTTTGAACGGCCCGATGTATCGCGGGCTGAGTTTGTGCCAGGGTAAGCGTAGTTTGAGGTTTTTGGTGGAGAGCCATACGCGCTGACCCGGGTGATATATCAGAGCAGGGAGACGGCGGCGATCCGCGTTCATGCGACGGGTATGGAGAGCACGCCTTAAGCTGGGACTTGCTACTCACAGAAAGTAAAGTTGTGCTCTCGCGAGGGAGAACCTCCTCTGGAACGGGATGGCTGCACAGGACATCTGTCACGGAAATGACCCGCAGTAGAGGCAGAGACCATCTCGGATACGACAAGCTCTTTCTTGCGGGGTAAGTGGAGATTGGCCCAACTGCATGGGCTCTGGGAAATCGCGAGACGTCTCACCCAAAGAATGGGATGACTGTACAGGGGGTGTGGCCCAGCAGGATCTTCCAGAAGTAGGACGGTGAGTTGTCAACACTTTATCCACATTCACTGCAGCTTGAATAAAGTACGCCAGTGACAGATCGTCGCTTCGACAGGCCATTTATACTTGAAGCTCGGTCCTCAACCCATTGCAGAAAACGTTCTTAAGGGCAGACTCTCCCTAACCGCTTTCTGCGGCTAACGTGCGGAACTCCCGAGTGTAATCAGCAGCGATGCATCTCCCTTGTTTGATCTTGCACAGTTAGGTACTGACATCATGTCCTGCTGCTGGATAATCAAAGACAGATCGAAACAGTGCCGAAAACCTGCACCTGCACTTGACTCTGACTCCAAGGAGGGATCTCCACTATCCCAGAGGGCAGTACCCCAGGCGCCCGCCTCTCCAGTGAGAAAATACAGTATGAAATGTACTTTTTGGTGTTCAGTCAGGAACTGGGCAGGATGATAAGTAAAATACATCGAACACTGCATTAAGAAATTACAGCAACATTCCGGGGATCCGTCGTAACACTCAGGTACGGCATCTGGGATACTCGAAGGTAACACGGCGGCTGCCATAGGTGGAGGTACTGCGGCATTTAAATTCTGGGTGGTGGTGGTGGTGGTGGCTTGTTGAACGGCCTCAGAGAGAGCTCGGATGGTGGCCTCCTGGTTACTAGCCGTCTCGGTGAGTTGCCTGATATTCTCTGATATCACAGTGATGGTAGCCTCCTGGTGTGCCAGATGTGCATGGGTTTCTGCAAGATCCATGTCACAGGTGTAGTATTTTGTTACGTATGAAGGACACGGAGAGGGATCCTTGCGCAAAAGCTCAAGACTTTTATTATGAAAGATGTGTACAACAGTAGCGTACGAAGAAGCTAGGCTGTTAATAAGGGATAGCTCTTGTTGCTACGTAGAAGTGGTCAATCCGGTCTGAGGTCGTAATGGGTAGGCAGAGTCCGTTAGGTATCCGAGGGTTAGGCAGGAGACATGGTCTAGGGAACAAGCAGAGGTCGGCACACTAGAATCAACACTAGGGTATAACGCTCGGTACGCAACATTGTTGGCAATACTTCGCGTCTAGGAAGTGGGAAGGAAGGGTATAAGTATGTTAGGAATGTGGGTGTGGTGATGGGGAACAGCTGAGCTCAAGTGGCAATCAGGCGACATTCCTGACAGTTTGATCATATTAGTCCCGTACTATCGTCATTACACTGGCTGCCAATTAGATTCCATATTGACTATCAAATACTTTTATTAACATATAAAACACAGCATGGCTTAGCTCCAGAGTATCTTAGTGAGCTTATTGAACATTACAACCCAGCATGTTCACTTCGTTCGCAGGACGCAGGGTTATTAACTGTTCCTAGAATCAAAAGATCACAGCAGGTGGAAGAGCTTTTTCTTATAAAGCTCCACAACTGTGGAATAATCTTCCTGCCTCTATACAGGACTCAGACACGGTCTCAATGTTTAAATCTCGACTAAAGACTGTTTACTTTGACCTTTAATTAGTCTGTTACATGTTTACCACATCGCATATCTTTCTTCTCTGAGGTTCAGCTGGGGAGTAATACTGCAGTCAAAGTCTACAGTACCAATATTACTGCTCTGACACGGAATGAAAACCTGGCGTTCATCATAAGACATTTACACTGACAATATCAACACCCAGTATTTTCATTTTAGTCACCTTATACTTAGTCTGATTGTGTGATATGTGTGTGATTTGTGTATTCCTCTGTATAATTAGATTTTTTGTAATATGTGTGTTTTGTGTATTTAACCAGGCCACCCAAAGGGGATGGGTCCCTGCTGGATACAAGCACCTATCCGCATACAAGCACCTGCCGGTGGATGTACTGATGCCGGGGTCGGATGTGCCATTGCCACAAGAGTTCATGCGGATACTAGCTCCTATGAGAGGCTCACCATCTGCATCGAAGGGACTGTGACTACTTGGCCGGGGAACAAGAACCGTAATTACTACTGTACAACCACCCTGCGCACCATGGACAAATTACACAAAATCAGCAGGAGACAGACGAGGAGCTACCAGCCCATGAGGATCAACAACGCCACTGTGGACAGAGTAGACAGCTTCAAATACCTTGGAGTTAATATTACACAGGACCTGTCCTGGTCCTGTCACATTAACATCCAGGCAAAGAAGGCCCGGAAGCGTCTTTTACACCTTCGTCGACTTCGCCCTCCTTCAGACTGCCCTCCAAGGTACTGGGAAACTTCTACCCGTGCACCATTGAGAGCATCCTCACGGGGAACATCACTACCTGGTTCGCTAACAGCAACAAGCAGGACCAGAAGACTCTACACAGGGTAGTGCACTCCGATGAGCGCATCATCCAGGTCGCGCTTCCTGACTTGGAGTCTATCTATCACAAAAGGTGCTTGTCCAAAGCCAAAAAGATCGTGAAGGACTCAGACACAGTCTCAATGTTTAAAACTCGATTAAAGACTTATCCGTTTAGTTTGGCCTTTGATTAATCTGTTACATATTTACTACATCTCGTATCTTTTCTCCGAGGTTCACCTGGAGAGTAACATTGCAGTCGGAGTCTACAATACCAGCATCGCTGCTCCGACACGGAATGAAAGCCTGGCGTTCATCAACAGACATTTACAGTGACAATATCAAAACCCAGAACTTTCATTTTTACCTTTACTTAGTCTGATTGTGTGATTTGTGTGTGACTTGTGTATTTGTCTGTATTTTGTGTAATTTGTGTGTTAACGGGCCGCCCAATGGAGGATGGGTTCCCTTTTGAGTCTTGGTTCTCCCGAGGTTTCTTCCTATTCACCACCATCATAGGGAGTTTTTCCTCGCCACTGTCGCCTTTGGCTTGCTCATTAGGTTTCTGGACCCATAGTATTGTTAACCATTTAAATCCTGTAAAGCGCTTTGTGACAACATGTGTTGTAAAAAGCGCTATACAAATAAACTTTGATTTGATTTGATTTGATTTGACCTCAGTCATCCGAACAACAAACTTTTCTCCCTGCTGCCCTCAGGTAAGCGTTTTTGCTCCCTAAAGGCAAGCTTAGAGAGCTTCTTTCCTACGGCTATTTTTTTTTGGCCTTTGGCTTGCTCATTAGGGATCTCATGTATGGGTTGAAGTATACTTCCACTAGGGGCGCATATGGGAGTGCTGACCCTAGGCGTCTGGCTTGTTTGTTTGGTGTATTTCTCTATTTTTAAGGTCAATTTGTAATATTAATAAGGTTCATATCTGGTCATGATGTTGGGGACTGTAGCGGTCAAGTGCGGAGCTGTGTTATTCGTTCTGATGCTCCTTTGGGACATTGTACACACGCTTGGAGTGAAGTCGAGGAACTCACGGAACAATGGTCTACCCACGGCTCCAGTTTACACCAGGGAACCCCTGCTGAGTCTCCGACGGATGAGTGGAACTGCGCCAAAACTTCTCGTTAGGTGTCCTGAGCGGCTAAATTTTCAACATTCTGAAGGACCCAGACGCAAGAGTCACAATCTTTAAGTCTAGGTTGAAAACCCACTTATTTAGTTTAGCGTTTGATAATTAATATCCCCCTTAGATAAAAGTACAGATCCAGGGGTTCATAGACAAAGGGTTTTATGGTAGACTGGGGCGCTGGTGCTGTCGTCCTGTCACTGCTCGTGGTCACTCAAGTTTGTTGACAGTGCAGTGGACGGATGCCATTGTCTCAGAATACCCCCAAGCCTATGTTACCTTCTGGTTCTGCCTTTTTAGCTAGGCTGTAATAATTTAACTAAATGCCGGAGTTGCTGCCACACTCCGGAAATGTTTATAATTTTACCTGTCCTGTATATGTCCTCATACAGAGCTAATTTTCCCTGTTTCATTTCTCCACATGGCTGCCCGCCTGTTTGAGGAATAATGAGATGAGGAGACCAGCGATCCATCCTGAGCCAGCCACCTCCTGCCTAACCGGATGCATACATCATGATGGACATTATTACATATTTTTCATTTTCTTTCACTTCTTTCTGTCTAAATTGTTGTTGTTGTTGTCATGGTGACCGGTGTCGGCCAGAGGAGGATGGGTTCCCCCCCTGAGTCTTGGTTCCTCTCAAGGTTTCTTCCTCATGCAAAAAACTAGGGAGTTTTTCCTTGCCACTGTCGCCCTTGGCTTGCTCACTGGGGGCTAGGACTCGGCACTTGTAAAGCTGCTTTGTGACAACAACTGTTGTAAAAAGCGCTATATAAATAAAATTTGATTGATTGATTGAAGAGGAAAAAACGAGGATCTGGGGGGGGGGGATTCGGAATCGGCTTAAAAGGAGAGGTAACCGCTTTCCTCTTCCAACAATCACTTTATCCAACGTGCATTCACTTCAAAATAAAATGACAGAACTCTCGACACTTGTGAAATATGATCGGGATTTCAGCAAAGTGAATCTTATCTGTTTTACGGAGACCTGGCTTACGGACTAAATAAATGATATTGATTTGGATGGATACTCACTTGTTCGGTATGACAGAGATGCCAGACGAACGGCAAAACATATTGGCGGTGGATTGTGTATGTTTATTAGTACAAACTGGGCAATTAATGTCACGGTACGTGAAACTGACTGCTGTGCTCATTACGAGATTCTGACTGTTTCTTTCAGACCATATTACCTTCCTCGTGAATTTAGTAAAATAACAGTCATTCTGGTATACGTACCTGGCCCAGATTATGCTCTAGCAGCTGAGCGCATTGCTGAAAGTTATAATAAAGCGCAGCATAATCAGGCCCGTAGCCAGGGGGGATCAGAGGGTTCGTTCGATCCCCCCCCCCGCCCCCTCCCCCTCCTTCGTACACACATGCCCCTCAAGATAGGTAGGCTATTCAACGAATGAATTGTTAATCTCCGGTAGATATACAGACAAACAAATAAGGACAGCAACAACAGACTCACAACAAACTTATAACAGTGTTGCCAACTCTCACGCAATGAGCATGAGACACTCGCATTTGACTGTCTTCACACTCCATACATCCGATTTCTCACACTGAAAAAATCTAGTTTATTTATCTCCGATCTACATCTATGATTCAATGAGTTACTAGTTTGCTCTGGCGCCAACTACTGGCGATCGATCGCTTTAGGCGCAACATTGAGGAAACATATAAGACATAACACCCCCCCCCCCCCCGCATCCGTTAAGAACCGTTAGCCTTAAAGACTAACCCTCAGAGTTACTGTACCGTTCCCAGCACCCCAAATGTGGCCAAACCATTCACTCTAATACCACACTCAGTTTCCTGACATATTAAAACCCACTTTACAATCCCAAATGCATATAAAAAAATTAAAAATAACCCAAACCTACACACCAAAAACAGTTCACTTTCAACTGCACACTACACTTCCAAACCACATACACAGCACAAGTACTTCCCCAAATTAGCGTTAAATACGTACAGTACATTGAGGTAGGCTACAGGTGTTCAACATATCATATAAGGCCACACTAGTTAGCCAGGAAGGAACTGAATATCCTTTATCTCCAATATACCTATATGATTTGGCAACCCAGATTACAATACACTCCGCTTATCCAAACAAAAGGAAGCCAAACAAAACAGTACAAAGGAAACAGGAAAATAAAACAATGCAACAGAAACCGTACCCAAAAACAAAACAGGAAAAAAACTGTGGCTATTGTCCCCACAGGCAGGCCCGTTGACAGTCTTGCTGGGGCCCGGGACAAGAAAGTTTCATTAAAATTCGTCAGGTACATGTTTTTCCTTTTTTTTCTGCGCTCCAGATTTCTGTTTTCTCTTACTATCCACCACTGTATTTCCCTCTGTTGGGCGGGTACCAGCCCGCTACGGTTGGTGCTGGATCAAACCATTTTTCAGTGAGAGGCGGGGGTCTATGCACTTAATGAAAAATATGCAGATAGGTAAAAAACATATATGTTTTAGCCATTGAGCTTATTTTGAGTACAGAATTTTATATTAATGAAAGATTTCAAGATTATCTAAAATTATAGACTTTAAATAAAAAATAAATAGCTGGGCTCTTTGATGGGCCCCCCTGGCCCTGGGGCCCGGGACAACAGACCCGGTTGTCCCCCCCTGTCGACGGGGCTGCCCACAGGCACCAGCACTCTGTATCACAGCAGTGGTAGGCCCCTTTAACCCAGTTCTTCAGCTTCTGTTGGCCACCCGAATCTGGCTGGAGCTGCTTGTTAATGGCTACAGGTACTTAACCTCCAGTGTTGAACCTCCCAAGCATGCTCTACTATCCACCGGTAACTGGTCCATTCATGCTTCCCCCAACATCCAAACCAAATGTGAGCTACTCTATCCACTCGGGGGATGATCCTCATTCAAACACTGACACTGCAGTTTCCACAATCCACCCTCCACTTTCTGCTTTTGCTAACTATCAGCCTTTTACCAGAAAGGTAATATAAAAACCTTGATGCAGATAAAAAACAGCAACAAATGAACACCTACCAGAGTCAGCATGAATATTAACATCATCAAGTATCAGGAGATAATAATAATAATAATAATAATAATAATAATAATAATAATAAATGGAGATACAGGAGATGATCAAACGAGAGGTCAGAAGTTAAAACAGGAGATTTTAGGTGATGGATGAGTATAGTCAGATAAGGTCAAGCAAGACACAAGTGCAGGTTTCAGAAGAAACAGCTCTGAATCTGCAGTTAGATCAACACACCATAGGAAGTCCTCCACCATGTCCAGTTAAGCCTGGTCTGTCTACATGTTGATAGTGGGCCAGCAGAGTTTTTAAGAGCAAAATCATTATTGGGTTGTTGTCAATATTGTTCCAAAACAATTGGCAATAAATGTATCATTATTGAAGGAACAAACTTTGATCAGACCACTCGATCTGATTTGGATATTATACATTTGGGGGGTTGTTTGTAGAAGAGGCATTAATGAATGCTGAGATTAGAGAGATGTTTTTCTTTTTCTTTATTTTTGAGCATATAGTTGATTTATGTTGTAGATATTCAATATCCTGCTTATTCCTAATGATTTAAAACTATTATTTGAATCACTTATATTTTTAGATGTGCTTGAGACATGTATCTATCCTTTCCTATCCATTCATGGACAATTGGGATTTTAGTAGTAAACAGGAAGTCAGGGTTATGCCATATGTGTGTATATTTACTTGATGTTACTGAGACATTTGTGGCTGTGTGTAGTTTCAAACAAGTTGTCAGAGTGAGAGCTATGACTGCCTTTGTGAAATGTCATTTAGGGAGTGATCTCTAAGATTTGAATTTCATTAGTTAGGGTTTGCAGTCTCTCTCTCTCTCTCTCTCTCTCTCTCTCTCTCTCTCTCCACTGACTGGGCTTTATCTATTTGATTAGTGGTATTGTTCAAAATTATATATCTTCATATAATAATAAATGATATACATGACAGGTTAATGCAGCAAATATATAATAATAGATTCTAATTGTGCCACAGTGTCCATGCCCCAAATTATGCTGTCACAAAGGTCACTCTTTGATGTAAATGTAAAAATGTGCCATACTTGTTGATTGTGATTTTCACGCCAATCAAACACACACAAACACTATCTGATCACTAGGGTGCTGTGGTGCACACGTGCCCAGGGGCACAATACTCTCAGTGTTTCTTATTAAAATCCGGTTTTCCTGCATCTGCATCCAACCCACCTTGCCCCAAGCTTTACAGAATAACCAATCTTATAACATGATGCAGCAGGAAAATTATGCAACGGGTCCTCAGGGCCTGTCTAGTTAACCCCAGTTGGTGGTTAGGGTTAGGGTGGTGAACGTAATAACGTAATTTGTTGACGGGGGGGGGGGGGGTGGTTGCATGTGTCAAACCCTAGACGTCAGATTGGCTACTATGTATGTCAATCAAAATACAACCTTCAGTTCAGATGGACGATAGCCTGTCATTCATCCACTACTTTTTATTGTCATGCGATCTACCCACACTTCCTTCACGATCGACCCACACTGCTTTCGCGATCGACTGGTAGATCGACGTAATGGGCACCCCTGCCTTACAACTTCATGTCATGGCCTGAGGCCTGATAGTTGAACCCACACCACTACGGTCACAAGGCTGGTTCCCTAACCACCTGACCATGGGTGCACCCATGGTGTCGTTACATATCAGCTAAGCTCACTGGTTTCACTTCCATTTATGTATTGCTTGGAGTAGGCTGTTTTTATTTATATATATATATATTACCAGGGTGGAAAATATACAGCCATAATGAAATTCATGTCTTGCCTGATGTAATAAATTATTAGATACAACTTGTAGAGTGCTGAAATTGTGAGAAGAAAACATAAAACATGCTTATAAGACGTCACATGAAGATCAAACTTTAGCTGAGGACTCAGCTGTGTGGACTCACCCTGTTGGAGAGACGCTGGGATGGTTAATGGGACGGGGACGTGTTCACCTGGTGCGCAGTGAGACTCTGACACCCCTGAACAACACAGCATGCCTGAACAGGTGCATCAAATTCCTGGGATCATAGACAATTTCTTGGCTACCAAGGCAGGTGATATCATGAAATAATTATATAATTATAATTATAAGTATAATTATTTCTTTGGAAACATGATTGTGTGTTTTGTTTTAGGCATACAGTTGTGATCAAATTTATTCAACCCCCACTGAAATAAAGTGTTTTGGCCAGTTTGACATTGATTTTGATCATTTCAGTCATCTTATTTACAATTATATCAAAGAGGCACTTATAAATTAGACAAACATAACATAATATTTATGATGGAATAACCACAAATGTCTTTACTGTGCTCACATCATTATCAGTTTTATTCAACCCCCTAGTGACATTATTTTTTAGTACTTAGTACAACATCCTTTTCCAGTTATGACAGCTTTCAAGCGTGAAGCATAGCTTGACACAAGTGTCTTGCAGCGACCTATGGGTATCTTAGCCCATTCTTCATGGGCAAAAGCCTCCAGTTCAGTCACATTCTTAGGCTTGCGCACTGCAACTGCCTTCTTTAGGTCCCACCAGAGGTTCTCAATTGGATTTAAGTCTGGTGATTGCGATGGCCACTCTAGAATGTTCCAGCCTTTCATGTTCAACCATGCTCTAGTGGACTTGGATGTGTGCTTCGGATCATTGTCCTGTTGGAAGGTCCAACGTCTCCCAAGCCGCAGGTTTGTGACTGACTCCATCACATTTTCCTCCAAGATCTCCTGGTACTGAAGGGAATTCATGGTACCCTGCACACGTTGAAGCTTTCCTGTACCATTAGAAGCAAAACAGCCCCAAAGCATAATTGACCCCCCGCCATGCTTCACAGTAGGCAAGGTGTTCTTTTGTTCATAAGCCTGGTTCTTCCTTCTCCAAACATAGCGCTGGTCCATTGTCCCAAACAGTTCTAATTTAGTTTCATCTGACCACAGTACACTGTTCCAAAACCTTTGTGGCTTGTCCACATGACTTTTGGCATACTGCAGTCGACTTTTCTTGTTCTTTGGAGTCAGCAAGGGGGTGCGTCTGGGCGTTCTGGCATGGAGGTCTTCGTTATGCAGTGCGTGCCTTATTGTCTGAGCTGAAACTTCAGTGCCCACATCTGACAGGTCTTTTTTCAGTTCCTTAGCAGTCACGCGGGGATTTTTCTCCACATTACGCTTCAGGTAGCGCACAGCAGTCGCGGTCAGGATCTTCTTTCTGCCACGACCAGGTAACGTTTCCACTGTGCCCTTTAACTTGCGAATGATACTTCCGATAGTGTCTCTTGGAATATTTAACAACTTCGCAATCTTTTTATATCCATTGCCATTCTTGTGAAGAGCAATAACCTCTTCTCTTGTCTTCTGGGACCATTCTCTTGCCTTCACCATGCTTGGAAACACACCAGTAGATGTCTAGAAGGAGCTGAGTATCACAGTCCTTTTAAATCTGCCTAATTGGTGCTTATCATGCTTGATTGCTGCTCGTTGACATCCACAGATGTTTTCAATACCTGATGGAAAACACTGGAATGAACCTCTGTTCTTAGGAGTGGTAGTCGTAAAGGGGTTGAATAATTGTGTCAATGAAGAAAGCACAAAAAGGCCATTTAATACTTTATGACAAAAAAAATTGATGCTATCTTAGTTGCATTTAGTTCTTTAACAAGTCCTTGTAAGATTTCATTATGAACACAATTACAAATGTGCACTGAATTCCATAAAACCCTTCGCAGCATTGGGGGTTGAATAAATTTGATCACAACTGTATTTCTTTGACTTTCTAAATTGTAAGTAATTATTAAAATGATTACAGGAAATATCATCACAGCAGGAAGCGTGAGGGAATACTGGATATTCGAGGATTCTGGGTATTCTGTTTAACTTTAAAGCCACAGGATTTCCAATAAGCCGATGAGCAGTACTGTCTTAGTGTATAAAAGACATGGTGCAGGTCACTGCCCTCTCACTCCTCTCCTCTCTCACTCCTCTCCTCTGTCCTGTGGTACAAGGACCACTCTGCCCTCACAGTCTCTCTGTGTGTGAAATCAGCCATTCTGCTAGAATGCATTTCTTACACATTTGATAGACACTCTTATCCACAGTGACTTACAATGGTGGTAAATGGTGGTAAATGGTGGTAAATGTATGAGTAAATGTACATGGTGGTAAATGTATGAGTCTTTCCCAAGGAATCATCACTGGAACGTACTAGATCTAATGATGGGCTCTTCAGAGTGATACCATCTCTCGTTAGTGGAAAGCAGTTCTGTATCGATCCTGCCACCAATTGGGTCATTGCCCATATGAAAGCAGAGGACCAGAGGAATTTCACACCTACTGGAAACCCAACATCCTCCACACACTGAAAATGAGCATCTAAAGGATGTGAAATTGCACATACCATAATAACACATGCACACTGTACTGTATATATGCACATATAACTGTGGACCATGAAGAACTTTTATCTTTCTGTATTTTTTTTTCTGTAATTAGTTTTCCTCTTTTTAAATGCTCATTTTCTTAATGTTACTTGTTATAATATTTTAGTGACATGTAAAAGAAAAAAATGTCATTTTAAAGAGATTTATTTTAAGATGTATATTTTATTTATTGATTTTGCAAATCAATACATGTAAACTATCATAAAGTCTGACCTTGTTAAACAGGTTTCCCTGAAATAAATGCAACCATTCAGTGATTGGAATTTTTTTTTTACTTGAATCATTTATTTAAATTTATGAAGTACGGTTGGTTATTTAATACATACATGGAGTGTGTGTTTAAGTACCAATAGGAACATTTGAACTAATACATTGTCAAAATTAGTTAAACTGCTTATTACTGTAACACACATTGTCATCCAGGGCGACTCAAGCTACAGCTTGTATCGCCTAGATCGCACCACAGACTGACAGCCACTAGAGGGAGCCAATGAGCTAAACACTGTAGGTGAAAATAAAACACTGCGCCCACATTCACATGATAACATGATGTTCCATGTGTAATGATGAAAAATCAGGTACCTGATTTCCATCAGTAGACTCATCTGAGTGGAGTGTTATTTGTGTTTAGTTTGTGGTTGTGTGAAGGACCACACTGATGTTGAGGTGGTGTTGGCATTAATAACGTTCATCTCCAAAACCACAGACGGTCTCTAAGACACTCACAGTGGGGCTGGAAGTCCCTGTGTGGCAGTGGAATCTGAACATCACACCTCATATTCATCCTCCACATCCACCACACACATCAGCAGAGGGACTTTCATTTCTGTACACAAAAATAACAGAGAGAGATTATTACACACACACACACACACACACACACACACACACACACATGCGCGCGCGCACACACACACACAGAGAATAGTACTGAGACTCCATTAAGCAAAGCACTAAAGCTATTTCTTTATCTTTCTACATATACTCTTTTTCCTTCTTCATAACTGCAGTGCTGTGTCTGTCTCATTCCCAATCCAGGGCGTCCTGCTCCAGGTTGGTAGGTCTACACCAGGACACCAGACGCATCGCTTCCTTACAGGACTGTGGAGCTCTGCTGCTGAGGCAGAGAGGGTCTGACATTTGGACACCCAGCAAGACATACTGCTTCCTATTGGAAAGGAAGTTGTTGATCCAGTAGCAATCAGGAAAGAGCACAGTGAACAGTCTCAGTTTGTTCATAAGAACATCAGGGGTGACTGGACTGGAGCTACAATGTGTAAAGAGCCCACAGGTGAAGGTGTGAAGGTTGTCCAGGTATGTTAGGATGTATGTATAGGTCACCAACATCATGTACAGGTCTGTCAACTCTGTGTGTGAATGCTGAGGTTCCTAGAAGCTGTCAGTCAGGATGATGAGGATCTGCAGTTTACGCCTCTCAAAGCACTTCATGACTACAGGTCTGTACTTACTCACATCTACAGTCATTCATGTTTAGATATTCCATTGTTTTAGAATTGGTATGATGACAGAGGCCTTTTAACAAGTTGACACAACCTATTGTAGAAGGGACTGATTGAGGAGATCAGTGAGGATGGAGAAACCTGTTCAGTACAGTGGCAGAGTGTGCAGGAGAGAGACCGTCCAGACCACTGATCTCCTGATCCTCAGTCTCCTGAGAACCTGCTGAGATGTGATGGTGATGTGATGGTGATGTGGTGGTGATGGTGATGTAGTGGTAATGGTGATGTGATGGTGATGCGGTTATGGATGTGGTTGTGATGGTGATGTGTCTATGTTTAAGGAGTGATGACTGTTGATGAAGGCAGTTAGCACCAATTGGCAGCAGTTCAAGATGGAAACTCACACCTCACCCTGAACATCTGGTATTGGTCATGTGAGAGGGAGAAATGTCTTGTTGGTGGGAAAGAGTTAGAATATCACCTGAAACGGGATAAAATACCCCCCCTCCAAAAAAAAGAAAGGAAAGTGAAAATTTCTTTAAAGGGAAATTTATTTTAAACCAAAATTGTTCAATTTTTTTTTTAATCGGGGAAAAGTAAACAGAATAAATGTAATAAATCATAAATTATGTGATATAACTATTAAACCAGATAAAGGTCAAAAATTGTATAAAGCTTGTGTTATTGCTACAGAATGGTAAGGAGAACACGATAGCAGGTTTGTGTTCTTTTATCAACCTTCACCGGCTATCAGTCTACAAGGCTTATCAGTCTAAACGGTCTATCAGTCTTTTATTTCTCATGATGACGGATGTGCATTTCCGTTTCTTGGGGTAAATTCTAAGTGGTCTGTAAATAGTAGACATGGTGTCACCACTCAGAAGTGATGTAAGTGTGAAGAGGAACCTCAGCAGCAAATATTACTCAGCAGAAAGTTTAAACAGTGGAAACCTCTTTCGTATAAGAAACATTGGGGATTTCAGACATTAAGCTCCATCTGTGCGTATAAATGAGCCCTCACTCCTCTCCTCTCTCACTCCTCTCCTCTGTCCTGTGGTACAAGGACCTCTCTGCCCTCACCATCTCTCTGTGTGTGAAATCATCCATTCTGCTAGAATGAGGAAGCTGTCTGCTCTGCTGTTTGTGCTGCTGCTCTGCTCTCTCCAGCTGGTCTCTAGTGGTGAGTCTCCATCTCTGTTACATGATGCATTTCGTACACATTTGACAGACACTCTTATACACAGTGACTTACAATGTCCAGGGAGGTAAATGTAGTGGTAGGAGTCTTTCCCAATGACTCTTATTGGTACACCGTGGAGCACTTACACAGACAGGGACATAACCCCAGTCCACCACAGGGAGGCAGTGTTGTTACCCACTACAGTGTATATACAATGTGACCCAGACTGAATCATCACTGGAACGTACTAGACCTAATGATGTGCTCTTCAGAGTGGTACCATCTTTCACTGTTGAGTCATGATGTAACTGTTTGCTGATGCTTTCCAGCTCCTAGTGCTGTTAACCCTGTCAGCTGCTGTCCTGGAGTGTCTAAGATGAAGTTGCCCCTCAGACGCATCATGTCCTACAGCTGGACTGACAGCAGTTGCGCCATCAAAGCTGTGGTGTGAGTATCACCTGCTCTGAGAGGCCCCCACACACCTGCTACATCCCTTCATATATGTAACAGTCCACACACTGCATCTAGGAACCATTTCTGGAATCAGGTCTAGACTTACTGCTGAAACGCTGTAGTGAAGATACTGTAGCAACACCATTAAGAGCTGATTTTACACTCACATTTAATCCAGTGGGAGAATCTTCCACAGGCAATTATTACTGACACATCTTCATACACAGATACACTTTCACAATCTTGGATCAGTTGGTTCTGATCTGCTGTATTAACAGAACACTGCTGTGTCTTTATCTGTGTTCCAGCTTTAAGATGGTTAGTGGAAAGCAGTTCTGTATTGATCCTGCCTCTGACTGGGTCAATAATTACATGAAAACAAAAAATTAGGCACCTGCAAGTGGAAACCCAACATCCTCCACACACTGAAGATGAGCAGCTAAAGGATGTGAAATTGCACATACCGTAATGAAACATGCACATTGTATATATGCACATATAACAGTGCACCATGAAGAACTTTGATCTTTGTAGAATCCTGTAATTAGTTTTCGTCTTTTTAAATGCTAAGTTTCTTAATGTTATAATATTTTAGTGACATGTAAAAAAAAAAAAGTAATTTTATAGAGGTTTATTTTAAGAGGTATATTCTATTTAGTGATTTTGCAAATCAATACATGTAAATTATCATAATGTCTGACCTTGTTAAAACAGGTTTCCCTAAAATAAATGCAACCATTCAGTGATTGGAATATTTTTTTTACTCGAATCATTTATTTTAATTTATGAAGTACAGTTGGTTATTTAATACATACATGGAGTGTGTGTTTAAGTACCAAGAAGAACATTTTAACTAATATATTGTCAAAATATATTAAGAATTTATATTAAGAACGTAATTTATTGACCGAACGTAATTTTAAATTCATTAAAGAGCCGAATCTAACCCTGGTTCACGCTGTTCCGCAAACATTTTAAACATCCGGGCCTTATGCAAAACGAACAGGCATTAAAATGACAGGCTTAAAAAGGTTCATTTCTTCCAATTGCTTGCGCCCCACCTGCAATACCCATGCACCCCACTAGTGGTGCGCGCCCCACACTTTGAGAAACGCTGCCCTAAAGCTTGTTAACGCCTAGATCG
Organism: Brachyhypopomus gauderio; assembly: GCF_052324685.1. Taxonomy (NCBI): domain Eukaryota; kingdom Metazoa; phylum Chordata; class Actinopteri; order Gymnotiformes; family Hypopomidae; genus Brachyhypopomus; species Brachyhypopomus gauderio. The sequence continues at coordinate 15,155,549 of NC_135221.1, read as the reverse complement.
AATCACAGACTGATAGCCACTAGAGGGTGCCAATGAGATGGAGATTAATGAGTTCTCTTTACTGTAATCTGTTCTCCCACTGATGATGAATGTAATGTATTGTCTCTTCTTTCAGTTTAAGTTCAGGATAAGAGTAGAACACAAGAATAAACATCAAGAAAACTATAACAAACATTCTCTGTAACAAGATGCAGTTCAGTTTTGAGAGAGGAAATCTAACATTTATGTGTTGTGTTGATCTATACCAGGGGTGCCCGCATCTTTTCAGCTTGCGAGCTACTTATAAGATGACCAAGTCAAAATGATCTACCTACAATAAAAATGCAAAACAAATTTATTTTTTCTATATTATGATTGTTTAAGTTATTGCGTATTCTTTCTTTCATTTTCCTTTTTTCCTTTTAGGATAAATAAAGTATTTTATTTATATTTATAAAGTATTTTAAAGTATCGCTAATTGTAGCGAGAAACACTCACAGTCTGCAATATCCTTCCAAAGTTGCTAGGTCAAATCCTCTGTCATGGCTTCAGACCACGGTGTGACTGTATTCCTCAATACCTGGAGATAATTGAAGATTGAAGATAATATTTCTGATTTGTTTTTAAAAGTCTCGAAACAAGGAATTAGCAGCTTCAACAAATGCCTCTTTTATCATCTCTCTGACAGATGAGGCAAACACACGTAGAATATGACATAATGAAAAAAAGTCTTCTCCCATTCTGTATGAAGTGGTAGGTTTTAGGCTTCTTACCCAGACCAGCTACGACACTCATTTTTATACCCTTTGTTGTATTTAGTTTAAATAAATTGGAGGCTAGCTACACAGCAAAGTAACTGAACAAGTTAACACGGTTTAACACGCATGCGTAGGTGGTCAAAAGTTCAGACGTCAGATTGGCTACCCTGTATGTCAATCAAAAGACAACTGTCAGTGCAGATGGATGATACACTGTCATTCATCCCCTACTTTTTAATGTCATGCGATCTACCCTCACTTCCTTCGCGATCGACCAGTAGATTGCGATCGACGTATTGGGCACCCCTGATCTATACTGACAGTTTCACACAGGGAAACCTTCTCACTATGTCTGACCACCTCTAAATGGTCTCACCCACTCTTAATCCCTCTATATCACCTCTAAATGTTGTCATTTACCTACCCAGACACCTGGTTTTGTGGAATCTTCAGACGTCTCAGTTAGTGCTAGTGGAGAAGATTCTGCATGTTTTGTACCTGTGGTATCTATGTTATTTGTGTCTGGGTCAGAACACAATATATTTCTTTGGAAAGGGTTTATGACTCAGTAGCATAAAGCAGACTTCTCTGAGCAGACCCCTACACTGTTTCTGTACCACAGGACACAAATGAACACTGTAGGTGAAAATTAAACACTGTGCCCACATTCATATGATCACATAATGTTCCATATGACATGATGAAACATCATCTATCTGATTTACATCAGTAGACTCATCTGAGTGGAGTGTTATTTGTGTTTAGTTTGTGGTTGTGTGAAGGACCACACTGATGTTGAGGTGGTGTTGGCATTAATAACGTTCATCTCCAAAACCACAGACGGTCTCTAAGACACTCACAGTGGGGCTGGAAGTCCCTGTGTAGCAGTGGAATCTGAACATCACACCTCATATTCATCCTCCACATCCACCACACACATCAGCAGAGGGACTTTCATTTCTGTACACAAAAATAACAGAGATTATTACACACACACACACACACACACACACACACACACACACACACACACACACACACACACACACACACACACACACACACATTTAAGTAAAGAATGCTTAAGATAAGAGATAAGATAAATCATTATTGTCATTGCCACTTTTTCAAGAACAACGAAATTGCAGTGCCCTCGACTCAGAATTTTAAGAATAAGTATAAGTAAAAAACAAAAGGTTCTATATTTACATATTTAGAAATTTAAAGTACAGACTTACACCATTTTGACAATACAAAAAAATGCTCTTACAAAATATTGCTGAGGCGGGTTGTCCTGGTTTTAAAAGCCCTGTATCTCCTGCCAGATGGCAGTAGTTGGAAGAGACAGTGTCCAGGATGTGATGAGTCCTGTACAATGTCTATGGCTTTTTGGCGGCATCGAGAGGTGTAGATTTGATCTAGAGTTGGGAGATTGCAGCCAATTGTAATCTCCGCTGACCTGATGACTCTGTGAAGCGTTTTCTTTTCTTGTGCTGTGCAACTGCCGTACCACACACACAGTCCATACATGAATATGCTCTCTATAGAGCTGTGATAGAAGGCACAGAGTAAATTTTTGGGAAGGTGGTTCTTCCTAAGTATTCTCAGACAATACAATCTCTGCTGTGCCTTCTTTATCAGCTCTCTGGTGTTTGCACTCAAGGTCAAATTATCCTCCATCTCGATGCCCAGGAACCTGAACACTGGTACCCTCTCCACACTGATCCCACCAATAATGAGTGGCTGGATGTCCACTTTTCCCTTCCTGAAGTCAAGGATTATTTCCTTTGTTTTTTGAAGGTTGAGGAGCAGGTTATTAATTTTGCACCACTCTGACAGCTGCACCACCTCGTTCCTGTAGGCCTGCTCGCCCTCCCTGTCTGAGATGAGCCAGACCACCGTGGTATCATCTGCAAACTTGATGACCTTGTTGCTATGGTGGGTAGCGACGCAGTCATATGTATAGAGGGTGTAGAGGAGTGGGCTAAGCACACAGCCCTGCGGTGTCCTTGTGTTGAGAATGAGAGCCGTGGAGATGTCATGACCCAATCTGACCCTCTGGGAGCAACCTGACAGGAAGCCCAGTATCCAGTTGCATACCTGTGATGGGAGTCCTAGATCTGGCAGCTTTGATACCAGTCTATGTGGGAGGATGGTATTAAAGGCTGAGCTGAAATCCACAAAAAGCAGCCTGGCGTAACTCCCTAGCTGCTCCAAGTGGGTCAGCGCAGTGTGTAGTGTTGTCGCCACAGTGTCCTCTGTGGATCTCTTTGTTTTGTAGGCAAATTGAAGAGGGTCCAGTTTGGTTGGCAGACAGGCAATGACATGACTCTACACCAGCTTCTCAAAGCCCTTAATGATGACAGATGTTAGTGCAACAGGGCAGAAGTCATTCAGACTATCTGTTTTTGATTATTTTGGCAGCGGAACAATAAAGGAGGATTTAAGGCAGGAAGGGATGGTGGCTTGGGCCAGGGACTGGTTAAATATCCTGGTGAAGGTTCCTGCCAGTTGATCCACACAGTCTTTCAGCACCCGTCCAGCCACCCCATCCGGTCCTGCAGCTTTCTTTGGGTTGACCTTCCTCATCACTTGCCTCACTTCACGCTCGTCCACTGTGAATGTAAAGCTGTTGTGGTCCGGTGGCTGAGGTGGAGCTGCAGTTGGAGTCACTTCAAAGCGTGCAAAAAAGAGGTTTAGCTCCTCTGCCAGAGAAGCATCTCCATGAGTGGCTGAGGAACTGCTGGATTTGGAGCTGGGGATGTTCTGAATGCCTTGCCACAATTGTCTGGTGTTGTTGCTTTCCAGATGATCCTCCATCCTCTTCCTGTATGCAGCCTTTGCCTGACGGATGCCTCTTTCAAGGTTTGCTCTAGCAGTGCTGTAGAATGTCTTGTTGCCTGACCTGAAAGCAGAATTTCGGGCTTTCAGTAGACTCTGGACCTCCCTCGTCATCCAGGGTTTCCTATTTGGATAAATCCTTATGCGTTTTTCCCTAGTGACGTTGTCAGTGCAGAATCTAATTGTAGTTTAGGGATTTGTTGTCACGGTCTCCTTTCGTGGTACCTCTGAGCCTTGTGAATGAAACTACTCATGTATCTAGATACACCTGTCCGTGCAGTAATTAGACTGGTTTCCATTTCAAACCGTAATGTTACGTTTTCAGTGGGCAGGCATGACGCAAGTGCAGAATTGTAATTCATGTAATACTTTATAATTTGTGTTATGAAAAGAGAAATATATGTGCACATGGAAAAAGTATACTTACCTGTGTCTTACCTTTTTACAAGTTTTTCTTTTCTTTTGTCAACGTGTGCTGTGTTAATAAACATATCCTTCTGGATTTAAGATGTATTCTTCGAGCCTTGTCTGATCTCTCCGACATGAACTCAGCTCTTCAATTAGAAAACGTCACAACCAAAAAGTGAGGTATTTGGACACAAGAGACCTGAGTGCGACCAGTGCACCCCCCTTCCCGTTGACAAGCCTTTATTGTAAAACAACCCTGTTCTCTGCAAAATGATATGTTTTCATGACTAAAATTAAATTGTAGTATAATTTCAGGTAATCACCGCGACATTTGACAGAGAAATTCTGGAGAGAGTTAGATGAAGTTGTTTTGCAGGTTCCTAAAGAAGAGAGAGTGGTTATTGGAGCAGATTTAAATGGACATGTTGGTGGAGGGAACAGTGGTCATGAGGAGGTGTTGGGTAGATATGGTGTTAATGAAAGGAATACGGAAGGACAAATGGTGGTAGATTTTGCTAATAGGATAAAGATGGCTGTAGTTAACACTTACTTTAAGAAAAAGGAAGAGCACAGGGTAACGTATAAGAGTGGGGGAAGATGCACACAGGTCGACTATATCCTCTGTAGGAGACGAAACCTGAAAAGAGGTTAGTGATTGCAAGATATGTAGGATAGTTTTGGAGGTGAAGAAGAGGAAGAGAGAGCGGAACCTAAGATCAGGTGGTGGAAGTTAAAAGATGAGGACTGTGGTGTAAAATTCAGGGATGAGGTGAGGCAGGTACTGGGTAATGATGGTGGTGTTCTGGATACCTGGGAAGAAACTTCAAATGCAGTGAGGGATGTGGCTAGGAAGGTACTTGGTGTGACCTCAGTACAGAGGAAGATAGACAAGGAGTCGTGGTGGTGGAATGAGGAAGTTCAGGAAAGTTTGAGAGGAAAGCGGTTGACTAAAAAGAATTGGGATTTTCAGTGAGATGAAGAAAGTAGACAGAGGTACAAGGAGATGTGTTGCAAGGCAAAGAGAGCAGTGGCAGAAGCTAAAGAGAAGGCATATAGCAAACTGTATGAGAAGTTGGACACTAAGGAATGGGAAAAGGATCTCTACAGGTTGGCCAGACAGAGAAACCGTGAAGGCCCGGATGTGCAGCAGATTAGGATGATAAAGGATAAAGGTGGAAATGTGTTGTCTGGTGAGGAGAGTGTCTTGGGAAGGTGGAAGGAGTATTTTGAGGAACTGATGAATCAGGAGAATGAAAGGGAAAGAAGTTTAGAAGAGGAAGAGGTTGTGAATCAGGAAGTGCCCTAGGTGAGCAAGGAGGAAGTAAGGGCTGCAATTCGGAGAATGAAGTGTGGTAAGGCAGTTGGACCAGATTATCTTCCAGTGGAGGCATGGAAATGTTTGGGAGAGACAGCAGTGGAGTTTTTGACTGGGTTATTTAACAGAATCTTGGAATAACCGTTTCATAGATTCTGATGCTGTATTTACACAGTGGCAATTTTTATTGTCAATGCTCTGCTCTCCAGCACAGTGGATTTTATATGAATTAATAAATATTAGATTCAAGAAGAAAATAACCGCTCTGTTTGAGTGGTATTTTTATGCATATTGGTCTCCAGCAGGTGGGAATCGTGTAGGGACGGACATGGCCGAGCATGGTTTTGTTTGGCTGTCAGACTCTAAACTCCAAAGCAGGAGCATTATGTAATGAAGTCTGAGGCATTAAGCTGCTATTGAGCAGTAACAATGTTGCAGCATCCAGAGTTCAGCAGTCATGTCATCAATGCAAGTGAGACAGTTCCACTGGCAGCCATTCACACACACACACACACACACACACACACACACACACACACACACACACACACACACACACACACACACACACACACACACACATACACACATACACACACAACCGCGTTTCGGATGCATCCAACATCCGGTTTCCTCTTTCAGTCTGTTCCATCATTCTCCTAAAGCTGATGTTTCAATTGTTTGGGTACTAAAAATCACAAAGAAGAATCATCGTAGGTGTGTCACTCTTTAGCACTGCACACTCCGGCGCACACACACACTTGTTTCTCATGTCAGGAAACAATCCGTTTGGCTCCAGCACTATTCCGCTCCCTCTGGTGGCCGAAGGGCTAATCAGGCTAGATTAGCTACACCTGTTCGGTAGCGCTTAAAAGCAGCTCACTAAGACACTACAGGTGAATAGGGTAAAAATTTTACCTAATAGCAATCACCATGAAACTTACCACATTGATTAATGACATTAAGAGAATAACTTTTTGTATATAAGCAGTAGGCACTAGATTTCAATCCAATGCGTTCTGCTCAACCGTTAAAGCAGTGCGTTCTTTCAGTAAGCGACTGTGCAGTTTTCATAACCTCGGACATACTACCTGTTATCTCGTACTGCTTTGCGTACTGAATAGGAGGGAAGTACGGCATTTTGGATTCAGCCTAAGACACTTGTTGCTGAATAGTAGGTCAGTGTTCTAGCGTACTGATCAGCTGGTAATTATTGGTAGAGGTTTCTCGGGCTTCTCTCTCCTCTCGGATTATGCTTCTTCCATCTTTTATTTATCCTTGGTTGCCTGTTTGGCTGCTACTTTTGTTGGGAAGTGCAGTTATGTTTCTGCCTCACTAGTTGAGAGAGTCAGTCTCTCCCCTGGTGTCCTTTGTTCTTTTCTTCCTTCCCGTTTGAAGACCCCCCCCCCCTTTTTTTCCCCCTGGTTGTTCCCTTTTGTTTCTATTGTTTTCAACCCATCTCATTCGGCCTCTTATTTCTGTGGTCAATATTCCTTTGTGGGGACCCAGGTTCTCTTCCCAGTCGTGATTGGTTTTTCCCCCCAATGCTTTCACTCACTCCCAGTCATAGGCTAACTCCACAATTGGGTCCTACCTACCAATAACCTCTGGTTCACCAGCATAGTGATCCAGTATTCCTACATACCTCTGGAAAGCCACCACGTCACAGCACCCAGTGCTTCAGAGAGCAGACCCCACTGTGGAAGTCACCCTGGACGCCTCTCTGCAGGCTGACACGACATCTGATCTGGTGAAGGAAGTCACACCCAGAATGGAAGACTGTGGCCTGTGTCGCAGTGCTTGTGGTCACTCAGCAACTTTTTAAAATTTAATTCTTCTCAATGTTTAGCACATTTCTAGCAGACAGTCAAACACAAAGCCATGTAGTCAACCACAGTCAACACACAGCCACACTGAAATTACATACTCTGCATGTAAATTCTTGCAGGTGTATCTGCTGTAGTCTGGAATCCTATGAAGAAAATGACACGTGTTTGGGCTTGGGCTCCACAAGCCCAAACAGGTGGACGTTTTAGTACTTTATGTTGAATTTGAATGTTTTCTAAAAATTTTCTGTCAGGATTGTTTTTTAGTAGCGAAGCAATTGTACATTACAATAACTACATATTACTTAGAAGTAAAGCTGTTATTGCAATTAAAGTATTTACAAAATATACAGGTGTATGTTCACCTGTATTTGGCTTGAGGAACGTCTCTCTTCAGTGGCCAGCAGGAGTCTGTCATCACAGAACACCTTCACTGGCCATGATGCCTCTTTTCCATATTATAAATTTGTACATATACACACACACACACACACACACACACACACACACACACACACCTATGAGTCTCTTTATGTGTCTCAGTTTGGATTTATATGTATTTGCAAAAATCCAAAAGAAATACGGATTTTTATACTGGACACAGTCTTTAACCAGTGTAAGGGCAGTACATACATGCAACAGTATGTTGTACATGTATTCCTCAGTGCCAATAAACATGAATGAATGCATGAATGAATAAATGAATGAATGAATGAATGTTCAATTTATATAGTGCCTTTCAAGATACCCAAGGTCACTTTAAAATTTTAACACAGATACAAGTCTTACGCAACCAATCACACACCGGCAGGAAGTGGCAGCCAATTGCGCACAGCGTACTCTCTGCCGGAATCCACAGCCCCCTGGGGGACTGAATGGGGTGCAGGAAGGGGAGAGAGGACAGACACTAGTGATAGAGCACCATCCACCACTGGGCACACAAGCACACACACATTCATACACAGGCACTGAGATAACTTCTTTTATTGAACATGAAAAGACAGAGACACACACTCAGGGAGAATTTGTCAGGGACTGCTAATTTACCTAACCTCCATTTCTTTGGACTGCAGGAGGAAACCAGAGATCCCGGAGGAAACCCACACAGACACGGGGAGAACATGCAAACTCCACTCAGGATAGTTTTCCTATCTTAGATAATTTAGTATCCGGTGATGTTATAAAGGGTGTGACATAATTAAACTCGATGAAAATCATGAATCAAAGTGTGAAATTACCAGGGTGGGTAATGGGCCACATTCTGGAAACTGACACTGATATACATGCTCATGTGTATACACGCACAATGATATTCCCATGTTTTATCTGATTTGATGGTGTGTGTTTTTGTAAGCTTTCTATGCAGCATATCCTTTTACATCATCTAATACTACAATTAAACATTAATTTCCGTTACTTGGGGCAAGTTCTATGTGGTCTGTAAATAGCTGAGGCTGTTTATAAACGACAGGAAGTACATTGCAGCAGAAGTGACTCAGCAGACCTTTGTGATGTCATGAAATCCACAAGCTGAGTGATATAAAAACCTTGATGCAGATAAAAAAACAGCAGCAAATGAAAACCTACCAGAGTCAGCATGAATATTAACATCAAGTATCAGGAGATAATAATAATAATAATAATAATAATAATAATAATAATAATAATAATAATAATAATAATAATAATAATAATAAATAAATGGAGATACAGGAGATGATCAAATGAGAGGTCAGAAGTTAAAACAGGAGATTTTAGGTGATGGATGAGTATAGTCAGATAAGGTCAAGCAAAACACAAGTGCAGGTTTCAGAAGAAACAGCTCTGAATCTGCATCACAGGAAGTCCTCCATCATGCCCAGTTAAGCCTGGTCTGTCTTGTGGTGGAAATTTTGGTATTTCCTTTTATCCTATGTTGTTTAGTATCTGTTAATCATATTAGATACATGATTAGAAATGTGATTTATAAATGTGTTAACCATATACAGTAGAAGGGACACTGAACCTGTTCGGTGTCCCGTATGATTTCGTAAGGCCTTAGAAAACTGTATTGTCTACCTTGGATGTCCTCAGCCCGTTCCGGGACTGCGATGTTCCTAAACTGACCTTGTCGGACATGCCAGATGGTCTCCTAGTCTCAACATGGAAGTGCCTACGTCGGCTCTCAGACCATCATGAGATCACCAAGCATGGATGGCGCGTGCGGGGAGAAGCCAATACTATTGTCAAATCATGGGTGATTTATGTTATGTTCATCCAATCATATGCTTGAATCACCTCATGTTCACCTCGTTAACATCTTATGTGCTTATGAACTAGAGTATAAGAGATGAGAGCTCGGAGTGGGGAATTAGCTCTCGTTTGCAGGCGCTCTTGAGTGTATGTACAATGAGAACTCGGGACCGATCCATACTTGTTTAATAAATCTATTTTACTTCATTATCTTACCTAACTGTTTCTGACTTTTATTGTGCTTACCATTTAAGGGATACAGACTTTCCAGAACATTTTACATGTTGATAGTGGGCCAGCAGAGTTTGATTAAGAGCAAAATCATTGGGTTGTTGTCATTATTGTTCCAAAACAATTGGCAATAAATGTTATTTAAGGAACAAACCTTGATCAGAATACTCAATCTGATTTGGATAGAGGCATTAGTGAAGGCTGAGATTAGATAGATGTTTTTCTTTTTCTTTGAGCATATAGTTGATTTATGTTGTAGATATTCAATGTCCTGCTTATTCCTAATGATTTACAGTATGTCTGGGTTAGATTTGAAAATGAATGATATATATAAAACTATTATTTTGAATCACTTCTATTTTTTAGATGTGCTTGAGGCATGTATCTGTCCTTTCCTATCCATTCACGGACATTTGGGATGTTTGTAGTAAATAGGACGTCAGGGTTATGCCATATATGTAATAAATCATATATATGACAGGATCATTCCGAAAATATATAATAATAGATTCTAGTTGTGCCATAGTGGCCACACCCCAAATTATGCTGTCACCAAGGCCACTCTTTGATGTAAATGTAAGAATGTGCCATACTGGTTGATTGTGATTTTCACCCCAATCAAAATTTGTCCTCCGCATTTACCCATCTGTGCAGTGAGAACACACACACTAGTGATCAATGTGGTGCACACGTGCCCAGATTGGGCAGCCCTAATCTGGCACCCGGGGAGCAGTTAGTATTAGGTGCCTTGGGCACTTCTGTCACATGTGGCTCCGCCTCCCCACTAGCTGTTGAGTAAATGCACGAGTACTGTCTCGTGTCAATAAATTACATCATGGAAAATTTAATTCCTGGTAACAATTACTTTTAATGATAACGAAAATAATTTATTATAAATAAATATAATATATAAACATTGTTTATTATAAATAATATGTCTTTTTGTTTGTTTCAAATAATTAGACCTGTGTAACTTCAATGTGTTCCACAAAGGCACTAACTGATGAGACTGTCAGCCAATACGTGTAGCTACAACTTGACGCCAACTGAATCAATTTGTAGCAAACTTTGGTTCAACTTAATCATCATATATTGCTAGTGTAAACACTCACGGAGTTTGAACTGGTTTTTAGTATTGCACTGCGTTACATTTAATAATTACATCATACAAAAGTTATGCTTTGTGTAACAGAGATATAGCATTACACAAAGAAGTCAAAATTATACATAGGGCAAACTTATTGCAGAAGGTTAAGGTTTATTAAAAGAGTAAACACATAATTGTCTTTAATTGCTTACATTGTGCACACGTCCTGTTTGCAGGGTGCCGGTCTAATGAGATGGCATGTAGATGCATAAACTTTTGGCAAGCAGGTGATCTGAGGCTGCAGTTTAATTAGTTGTTTCAGATTTTCCACAGGGCGACACACCCACTCTTGTTGGTAGTGTCAGTTAGCTGTGGTTCGTTGGTTCACGTTGAATAGCTGCAGGCTGGAGCATCAGCTCTTACAAAATGAGAGAAAATTCAGTTTCATCTTTACAAAAAAATCCTTTCACAAAGCGTTCACTTGAAGAACACTAGGGCAAAATTCATGTTCAAATAAATAAAGGGCACTAAGACTGCTTTATTTGTTTTTAATTTGTTTGTGCCCTTTCAATTGTTTTTGCACCAGCCGCCACTCAACAACATGCTCACAAACAGAACCTTCCAAGTAATAATGGGAAGCTCTCTGAGTGGTGTTAAAAAGCTGAATAATGGACTTACTCAGGGATCTGTTCTGGCTCTTGTTTAGTCTCTACATATTGGATCTGCCAGAAACAACTTGGAAGATTGGACTATTGCATACCAACACTCAAGTTTCCAAGAGGGAGAATATGTCATACCATCCGACCTTCATACACTGAGTCAGTACTTCAGAGATTGGAGATTCATACCTAATGTGAGCAAAACAGAAGTCTCTTGCTCTCACTTGAATAACAAGGAGGCAAATAAACAGCTCAATATAGAATTTGAGGGAAGAAAACTCTTCCACAATAGGTTCCTGAAATACTTGGGGGTAACCCTAGACAAGACACTCTCATATAAAGAACATCAAACTCTCAGGCAAAGTAAATTCACGCAACAATATAATCCACAAGCTTGCTCGTACCACATTGAGTTCCAGCACCGAAACACTGCGCATATCAGTGCTCAGTCTTGTCCACTCTGCTGCTGAGTACGCCCACACCTACCTGATAGATGCCCAACTAAACTCTGCCCTCCGCATAGTCTCTGCCACACTAAGATCTACACCAACACACTGGCTACCTGTCCTGAGTCATAGCCGACCTCATGACATCTGAAGACAATATAATGTCATCGGGGAATACCTGAAACGGACTAAGGATCCAATGTTGCCAGCCTGTCTGGACCTCCATTACCTTCTATCAAATAATAGGCTTAAATCAATACATCCTCCACTAAAAACTGGAAAAGTCTATATGAAAACAATTTCGCCATCGTGAAAGCCTGGGAAAGAAGATGGAGCGAGGTTTCGGACCCAATCACCAGCTGTTTGCCCTGCATCACCAGAGTGACCACAGGTTTAATATGCCCAGAAGAAGTTGGTCTACTCTTAACAGAATCCACACGGGGCATGGGAGGTGTGCCGACTTCCTCCACAAGTGTGGATGGCAAAATTTTCCGGAGTGTGATTTCGGGGCATAGAGGCAGACAGTGAATCACATTAGAGGTGTTTTCAACTAAGGACTTTCATAGTTGAATCTGATTCGTCAGATTTCCACTTTAGTCGACTAATAGTCGAATCAGGTTTTTTTTTTTATCTAGAGCACCTTAAACGGAATCCCGTTCTCATTCAGGACTTTTTTCCACTTCAAAGTAAATACCTAAAACACTCAGATAAATGAATAAACATGGATGGCTTTATTCAGCTTTTATTTATTTACTTATTTATTTTTTAATGAAACGTTAGAGGACGTTAACCGTCAGTGCGCAGTGCGCATATCGAACTGTCAGATAGGCACTGTGCAACATGTCAAAAATATTTTAAATAAAATATGCCTGCCTGAAAATATTAAAAATTGCCACACAAAAGCAAAAAAAATATAAGTAAAGGTTCAAGTATCGGGGTTTAAAAAGCAAACAACAACAAAAAAAATGTTTATCGACGTGCCGAGACGCGCCGCGACGAGACGACACGACCGAAACGACAAACGGCTGAACTGTTTTTTTTCGCCTTACGCGTTTTAAATGGTAGGCTATGCCATGTTGGTTGTTGTCGTGCGAAATGAAAGACGTTGATGACATAACTTGCACTTTACTTTGAAGTTTTTTTAGTAGCCATTATAATCTCGGCAGATTAGCGTGTTCAGCTCCGCTCATTTGGATTTTGCAACTGCAGAGTGTGATTTATTAATGTGTAGTAAGGAAGATGCCTAATGTTAATGCGCACACATCATTTAAAAATATTTATTAACAGAAATTAGTATGATTTTATTTGACAAAAGGCTATATATAACGAAAACAAAGAAATTTAATTTAACAACAAATGTTTAGCAGCATCCTTGGTCACCCCCATGCAGTTAGAATGGTACATTCGACTATGACGTTCATAGTCGACTAGGAGGTATAGTCGACTATAGTCGAATCAGCGACTATTGCAGGTCACTCCTAATCACATCGTGTCTGAGTGCAGTCTCCGGGCGTTCCAGGAACGCTCTAAGGATTTCATGACACTGACAGATACAGCGGCTGATTATATTGACATCCTAGATTTAAGTATTTGACAATCACTTGTGATGTGATGAAAATACGATGAATAAATAAATAGTCATGCCTGTTTGTCCCTTCTTGTGATTTGTAACCATGCCTCTCATCAGTCTCATGTGTTCCTTGTTTAGTTCCTTGTCAGTATTTTGTATCTAAACCTTGTGTTTGGTGCATTGTGTTGGTGGCTATTGTTTGTGTAACGTGTAAAGCCTGGTTATACTTTCGCGAGTGACTGTAGCGCGCGGCTCCGCCCACCTCGCGCGACCCTGCGCGAGCGGTGTAGGCGTTTACTTTCGCGAACGTCGCTGCAGTGTTCTCCGAAACGATAGGTGGCGATAGGTGGCAGTGGAGAATAAAAAACCCCTGCAAAACCGATGAAAAAACATTTTACCTGACCAGAGACCGTATATATACACCAGACATCAAACATAAATATGACTTTGCAATGTTGTCCGAAACTATGTGGTAGTATAAAGAAACACCCCTCAAAAAAAGGGGATTGAACATTTACCTGACGCATTTTAATGTTGCTTTGTGTTTCAGGTTTGAAAAGTGCTGGAATTTAGGCTAAAGTACATTAAAATGTTGAAATTACGTTAACAAATACGAGCCTCTTGTAATTCCAGGACGAAACATGAGAGAACGTGAAGACGTTAAGATTGGGCGTTTTGAAAATAAACAACCATTAAATAATGTGATAAAAAAGCGAATTATTTCGATTCATTTCGAGAATATGTATAAATATTTAACTTATTTAAGTTTAACGTGCTGGGAAATATTGAAATGGACCTTTAAAGTGACGTACAAGTGCTTTAATTCCACCTTGTATAGGTGTATGAACCCGGCAAACATGACTTTGTCCATCGCGCTGAAGCGCGGCGCGCGGCGCGAAGTTACAAAATTCGAGAGGTGCACGAGGCCCTCGCGCACGGGCGGAGCCACAGCTCGCGGCGCGTCAAGTATAAACCAGGCTTTAGTGTACTGTGTCTGAGTAGCAAACTTAGCCCTTGCATTTAGTTTCAGCCTATCATGTGTATCTAGATCTGTTCATCTTTCATTTTCCTATATCTACCGTGTCTAGTCCTATCTCTGTTGGTCCATGTTTTCTCTGTCCATTGGTTAATTTGTTGAGCATTGTCATTTAAGTTCTCATGTATAGCACTTCTAGTGTTTCCTTATCCTTATTTGCCCTGCTGTTGTTTAGTATTGGTTTATGTGATCTCCGTGTCCTCCTTGTACTACTGTCAGTGTTTCTTATTAAAATCCGGTTTTCCTACATCTGCGTCCAACCCACATTGCTCCAAGCATTACAGAATAACCAATCTTATAACATGATGCAGCAGGTAAATTGCACAGCGAGTAGCTGCCCTTACCCATGAGCGACAATTGATCTAAGGAACAATTAAACAGCTTTAAGTCTTCGCTCGTGACTCCAAGGACAGAGGACTACCAAGGCCCGCTTGGGGCTTACTCAAATTCCGCCTAGAACACGCACCCATCCCTGAGGCCCATCTGGGGCCTGCCCACGTTTGTGAGGCCCTCCAGCCTCCTCTTCTTGTGCCCCGCCAGTGGCCGGTTCCCGAGGCCAAGATGGGGCCTGCACCCGTTTGCGAGGACTGCCCCCATTCCAGTTGGTGGTTATTGTTTGTGTAAGGTGTAAGTGTACTGTAGTTCTGTTCTGAAATATGCTGTTAATCTGCTGTTTATCTGTTCATTTGTATGCTCTTGCTGGATAACTTTAGCTCTTGCATTTAGTTACAGCCTGTCGTGTGTGTCTAGTCCCTTATTTGTTCATTGTTCATTTTATAATAATAATAATAATAATACATTTTATTTATATAGCGCTTTCCACAGTGCTCAAAGACGCTTTACAAAACACATTAAACAGAAGGCATGAGATAATGTAAGGAACAGGCAGCAAGTGTACCCTATCCCGAAAAATACACTCAATATATAAAATACACAAAAAGATAAAAATAAAATACATATATAGGGCATATATATATTCACATATGCACACGTGCATATACATATACATATACATACCTACACACACACATAGTTATACACACTTGGATATGTAGATTATAAATTAAAAGCCAATTTAAAAAGATAGGTTTTAAGCATTTTTTTAAAAGCAGATAATTCAGAGCAGTTCCGTATTGGATTGGGTAGAGAATTCCACTCGGAGGGCGCAGCTACCGAGAAGGCTCTGTCACCCCAGTAATCCTGTACCTGTCCTGTAGACCTGTTCGCAATTTGGTGTTGGGGGAATTTCTCACTTGAACTGAGTTAGTGGGTCCCTAGACATGAAAAATCACTGAGGTGCTCGTCCGCCATAGTGCCACAAATTCCGCAATGGTCAAATTAAATATGGCCGCCATCGGCTATGATAAAAATCCAACTTTTTTGTTTCTGAATGTATATAGACATATAATACCTCCATTTAGACTAATTATGGTATGGGGAATTCATTACTGATATTGTTATGACCATACTGGATGATTTTAACCTTGAATGGTCATGGTCAAGGTTCTTTTCCTATTCTGAAGTATCGTAAAATACATGCACATGTAAAGTAAAGTACAACACAAGACAGAGTTTACAGAAAATGGACAAGGTTTAACTCTTCTTGTATTTTACCAGGAGTATCAAAACATTTCCAAGGATCCTAAAGTTTATATCTCATTATTAAACATCACACCAGTTGATCAACAGTGAGCATGCTGGTTGGGCAGGTAAGTAAATGTACCCTCTCTCTTCTTCACAGCTAACTGTTTAAAGGGGCTTCTGTATGGGCCCTTTCCATTGGACCCGTGTTCTACTCAGATGCCAGGGAAAACTCATTCGAGGTTCTGGCCTGGATGATGCATTGGTGGAGTGTGAAGTGTTTGGACCTGGCGTGATTGAGTCTGTGTTAAATGGCAGTCATTATGTCCGAGCTTTCACTGGAATGCTAATTGTGGAGGATGTGATCAGGTCACTCCAGTGGGAGATGTTCTGGCAAAACAAGGACAAAGCAGAATATCCAGTGCTAGCACAGTTAGAAGCAATGCACACTACACTTGCTGCAAATCAACATTGCCCAGAGCAGTTTGAAGCGTTGATTGAACAAGTACAGAAGTTGAATCAGGACTTTTTGGAGTTTGAGAAGGAGTGTGAAGCGAAGTCAGAGCTTTGCAGATTCTTTGGAGTTTGGCTGGATTTGGTGGCCATCATCAAAAATACTGTAGTCTCTGAAAGAAAAGGAAACTGGAACTTACACGTGGCTACTATAGAGGATTCTATGCCAATATGTGACTGCATAAACTACCTTCGTCATGGCTCATGGTATCTTGAACAAATCAAGGTGCTAGAGTTCACACATCCTGAGCTCTACCGGCGCTTCTCGATAGGCCAGTGGGTTGTGCAGGATCGCCCTGGCTGGTTCTGTGCTGTGGGAGGTGACATGAAGGTTGAGCAGACCATTCAGCGAGTGTCAAAGGGTCCTGGAGGTCACTACATAGTAGGAGCCACACACAATGCAAATGCTGTATCAGAGTTTGAACTCTTGTTCCACGAGATTGGGATGATCACTGATGTCCTCAACTTTCTCACCAACAACAACACTTTGAAACAGACAGAATGCCATCTTCAGCATGCACTGAGCACCACTCGCCGCCTTATATTCAACCAAAATGTTTCATAGCTGCTGGACTTTGTGCTAGAGCGGCAAAATCCCTATTCATTGACAGTCAATGTGCCTGTTCCACTGCACAATCTGCTCACCAAGCAGGCTGCTGACCGAGTTGTCGCTTCTCGCTTGCTCAACTGTCTCCAAAATGGGAAGCATGTCTACTGCTCCTATAGACAGGAGAGGTTAGTTGAGAAGACCAAAAAAATTAGCACTACTGTATCAAAGAGAAAACTACCTCAGTTCAATGAACAAACACAGAAAACCCCAACAATCAGTATGAAGGAACATAAGTCAGTTTCATCCAAAGACATGGCTGAGGCACATAGAAGCATGGACATTGCTAAAGAGCGGGGTAAGAGTATCCGGGAGATACTTTCTCATGATGTGCTTTCAGCATCTCCCCTGTTTGATGGTGACCTTCCAGCTCATGTCAACAAGTCAAAACTTGTCAGTGAGATTGAGCCTCAACTTGATCTCACCCAGTGGATTTCTGGATCAACTTATTCCACTCATGTTGTTGTAGACTTCATGTCGAAGATGCCTCAGATGCCTCTAGCACAATTTCGTACTTTAGGTGCAGTCATCAATGCCATCATCAGCTCAACATCATCTCTCTGCAAAGAGCCAGAGTTCATCCATCTTGTTCTAGATTCCTACATCGAGATGTCCCTAAAGGAAGGGGAGCGCATGCGGCGTACATACTCAACAACAGGCATTGACATCATTGGCATGAACAAACACACCCCCATCCCTCAGCAACTTGACAAGTTCTGGGCATCTGAGGAGAACAAGCGGAATCTCCAACTATTAGCTAGGGATATGGTGTGCAATCGAGCCAGTGGCAATGCTACTGTAATTGTGAGTTCTGTTGTCATTGATGATGAGGTGCTACCAGCAAAGGCAACTGGTGGGGAAGAGATCCCAGACCTCTTGAACTGGATTGAAGAAGCTGATGCCAGGTTGCTGGTGCATGTTGAGTGGGCTATTCGTGTGAAGCAGTGTGAGAGAGTTATCATAGTCTCCAATGACACAGACACCTTTGCACTGCTTCTCCGCTACAGCCCATACTTCCAAAAACTTGGGATGAAGGAGATCTGGCAGCAGTATGGCACTGGTGAGAGGCTTCGAATGCTTCCACTCCATCAAGCAGTCTCTCATCTTGGAGCATCACTGTCAAAGACAGTGATTAAAGCTCATATCCTGACTGGAGATGACTGTATGAGCAAGGTGGGGACTAAACATGCTGCTATGGCTTCTGATCCAGTCCAGTACTTAGCCAACTTTGGAGAAGCAGATACCTTGACAGAGCAAGATGCAGCTTTGGCTGAGGAGAACTTGGTGCGTGTCTGGGCTGGGGTCCGATCAACTACAACAGCTAAGACATTTGATGACTTCAGGGTAGAAATCTACACCAGTGGAAGTGCTGGAATTGATGTTTTCCCTCCCACAAGTAGTGTGATCAGAGGCCACATCCAACGAGGGGCTTTTCTGGTTTATACGGCATGCAACTTGCTTGCAGCAGCCAAGGACACCAAAGTAAGACAAGAGCCAACGGAACATGGATGAAAGGAGCACTTTGGCACACTCCTGCCATCAAAATGTCTAAAGCTCTTACCACCAAGTCTGCTCACAGTATGCAAGTGTGCAGGCAAATGTGACAATCGCCGATGTGGCTGTCGTTCTGCTGGAGTTTCATGCACCGTATTCTGCCATGGAAAAATGGAAAAATCATTTTGTAAAAACCCATCCCACTAATATGCATGCACGCATACAGAAATCACACTACATGGTGCACTTTTAGTTAATTTAATGTAATTTGTATCACTTTTTTGCTACATAGTTTTATTTGCACCCAGCTGTTTTATTTTATATCAATAGTTCAAAGGGGATGTTTAAAATGTTTTTTCTCTTCATGACTTGTATATATTTGTATTATTGAAAAAAATATTAATGTCAGATTTATTAGACTTAGACTTGCATCTGGTTTTTATTCTTTATAATGGACAAGTTGTGGGTTGTAAGGAATGCCGTCTGATATGTCCCTCCTAGCTACGCCTGCTACTAATCACCATGCCCCCTTTTCAGTCACATATATACACCTTCCCACCACTTCCTCGTCGCGAAGTATTGCCGTTCCCATGCAGCATACCAAGCGTTTCCATTGCGTGTTCGATCTCCTGTGCTTTGACCCTTGCTTTCTCTCCAGACCTCGCCTCCTGCCTAGCCCTCCTGTACCTCCCGGATTCTGCCCCCCCCCCCCCCCCCCCGTTATGACCCTGGACCGTCCTGACCATCCCACGAAAACGCTGCTGTTGTTACTGCACCTAGCGCTAGTGATACTCGTGCCGTTTCTTGTAAACGTGACTCATTTGAATAAAAGCGGTATACTTCCGCAGTTGGATCCCTCTCTGTCTGGTCAATACGTTACATGGGTAAGGTCTTCAGAATAGGAAAGTGACATTGACCATGACCTTTTAATGTCAAAATCACCCAATATGGTCAAAACAATATCAGAAATGAATTCCCCATCCCATAATTAGTCTAAATGGAGGTATTAAATGTCTATATACATTCAGAAACAAAAAAGTTGAATTTTTATCATAGCCGATGGCGGCCATATTTAATTTGACCATTGCGGAATTCGTGGCACTATGGCGGACGAGCACCTCAGTGATTTTTCATGTCTAGGGACCCACTAACTCAGTTCAAGTGAGAAATTCCCCCAACACCAAATTGCGAACAGGACTATAGGCCAGGTACTGGATTACAGGTCCGGTGCTTAGTCCTAGTAGGTACAACCAATAGGTTGGCATCAGAGGAACGAAGGCAACGAGAAGGAGTGTACTGATGAAGCAGATCAGAAATGTAGGATGGTGCCTGGTTGTGGAGAGCTTTGTAGGTGAGTAGAAGAATTTTAAACTGAATACGCTGTGCAACAGGAAGCCAATGGAGTTTCTGAAGGACAGGTGTAATGTGATCACGTGATGAAGTTTGGGTGAGGAGACGTGCAGCTGAGTTCTGTATATACTGAAGTTTATTTAGAATTTTGCTGGATGTACCAAAAAGAACACTATTGCAATAGTCGATTCTGGATGTAACAAACGCATGGATCAGTATTTCGGCAGCAGAAAAAGACAGTGATGAGCGTAACCGCGCGATGTTCTTTAAATGAAAGAAAGCAGTTTTAGTGAGCTGATTCACATGGTTATTAAAGGTGAGATTATTGTCAAAAATCACTCCCAGATTGCGAATAACTGAAGATGAATGCAAACTGTCGTTGCCAATGGTGAGATGGAAGCTTCCTGCTGTTTTTGTCAGAGCTCTGGGACCAATGACGATCATGTCAGATTTCTCACAGTTTAGTTTGAGAAAATTTGTTTCCATCCATGATTTCAACTCAGCTATACAGTTTGCAATAGTAGAATGAAGAGCAGGGCTGGTAGATTCGGAAGAAATATAGAACTGGACATCATCAGCATAACAGTGAAAGTTGAGGCCATTCCTACGTATGATGTCACCCAGAGGAAGCATGTAAAGAATGAACAGAAGCGGACCAAGTACTGAACCCTGGGGGACGCCATGAGACAGTGGGGCGATACTAGAGCTGTAATTGTTAATATGCACAAACTGCTCTCGGTTTGTAAGATAAGATCTTAACCATGCTAGAGCAGTGCCAGTAATGTTAAAGGAGGTTTCCAGGCGAGAAAGTAAAATGGAGTGGTTGATGGTATAGAAGGCTGCTGTAAGATCCAGCAGAAGGAGGACACTGATTTGCCCAGAGTCCGGGGCAAGTAGCAGATCATTCGTCACTTTTAAAAGAGCTGTTTTAGTACTATGTTGTGAACGAAAACCTGACTGAAATGACTCATACAGCTTATTGGTGACCAGATGATGTTTGAGTTGGGACGCCACAACACGTTCCAGTACTTTAGATAGGAATGGGAGATTTGAGATAGGTCGAAAGTTGCTCATAGTATTAGCATCCAGACCAGGTTTTTTGAGTATAGGAGTAACAGCAGCCAACTTTAGTGTTTGGGGAACGGAGGCAGAGTTTAATGAAGAATTAACAATCTCTGTGACTAGTGAAGAGATTACTGGAAAACAACTCTTTACTAGCCTTGATGGAACAGGATCCAGTACAGAAGTGGAGTCTCTCATTCCTGACATGATCTTCGTTAATTCTAGTTGAGACACTGGTGTAAACAAAGAGAGTGGCTGAGTTACAAATACTGGTGGAGTTGGCAATGGTAAAGAAAGGACGGGACTGATGGTTAGAGTATTGTAGAGTGTCTTGACTTTGTTTGAAAAAAATGAAAGATAAGAGTTACATTTGTCTGCTGTAAAGCAGCCTGTAGCAAAATTTTTGGGTTTCAGTATTTTATTTATTGTTGAAAAAAGAGTCTTAGGATTTCTTGAGTCGCCTTGTATGAGGTCAGAATAGTAGACAGACCGTGCTGCTAGAAGAGCATCCTTATATTGTTTGAGACTATCAGTGTACATTTGACAGTGTACTGTTAGGCCCGTTTTATTATAGTCTTTCCAGCTGACGCTTCCTGGATTTCATTTGGTGAAGCTCGGTTGTATACCATGGTGCAGAATATCGAAATGACACAGTCTTGCTTCTCAGCGGAGCCAGTCGATCCAGGCAGGAGGAAAGCACATCATTATAGAATGCCACTTGATCAGAGACGTTACCAGACAGATCTGGAGAACAAACAGCAATTTCACTAGCAACTTTGTCCGAGAAAGCTGAGACCGAAATATTTTTAAGGTTTCTAAAAGATATTCGGCGATCAACTTTTGTAATAGGCAAAGGGATTTCAATGTCCATGATAACTGCCAAATGATCAGAGACATTACTATACTAGACATTACTATATGTCCCGTGTCTAGTCCTTATAACTTCAGTAATGGCCTGAGGTCTGAGAGTCGAACCCATAACCCTCCAGTCACAAGACCAGTTCCCTAACCACCCAACCATGAGTGCACCTGTGGTGTGTAGTTGCATTTCGTGGTGTGTGTTGAGCTAAGCTCACTGGTTTCACTCCCATTTGTGGTATTGGTTGGAGTAGGCTATTCTTATACCCTAACTCCAACTGGATGGCTATGGCTGTGTGAAGGACCACACTGATGTTGAGGTGGTGATGGCATTAATAACGTTCATCTCCAAAACCACAGACCATTTCTGGGGGACTCACAGTGATGTGTATCAGTGGAATTTGAACATCACACCTCTTATTCGTCCTCCACATCCTCCACACACATCAGCAGAGGGACTTTCATTTCTGGACTCAAAAATAACAACAGAGAGAGAGAATATTATTGCACACACACACACACACACAGAATGGTGCAGTGTCTGTAGAAAGTGAAACACTGCTAATGCTTTTTTCTTTATCTTTTTCCATATATTCTGTAGTTTCTCTTCTTCAGAACTACAGTGTTGTCTGTTCCAATCCAACTCTATGCTTCTAAACCTCAGGACATTGTGGACTTTAACAGAGTTACTTTTAGTGGGACAGCCATAATGAGAAAAGGAAGTTAGATATTCCTTTAATTATTAAAATAAATGAACACTGTAATCATAATAGTTATGTGTGAAATTGCCAGGGTGGAAAATATTCAGCTATAATGGCTACCATTGCAGGTGATATCATAGAGTAATTATAGAAATATGATAGTGTATTTTGTTTTAGAGGCTTATGCAGAGTATCAATTTCTTTGACTCTCTAAATTGTAAGTGATGTCATGAAAACGATAAAAGAAAACATAATCACAGCAGGAAGCGTGGGAGATTACTGGATATTCAAGGAATTCTGGTTATTGTGTTTATTGCACCACTGGGGATTCCCAAAAGGCTGATGAGCAGTAGTGTCTAAGTGTATAAAAGACATGGTGCAGGTCACTGCTCCCTCACTCCTCTCCTCTCTCACTCCTCTCCTCTGTCCTGTGGTACAGGGACCACTCTGCCCTCACAGTCTCTCTGTGTGTGAAATCAGCCATTCTGCTAGAACGATGAAGCTGTCTGCTCTGCTGTTTGTGATGCTGCTCTGCTCTCTCCAGCTGGTCTCTAGTGGTGAGTCTCCATCTCTGTTACATGATGCATTTCTTACACATTTGACAGACACTCTTATCCACAATGACTGTCCAGGGAGGTGAATGTAGTGGTAGGAGTCTTTCCCAAGGAATCATCACTGGAATGTACTAGTCCTAATGATGGGCTCTTTAGAGTGGTACCATCTCTCACTGTTGTGAGTCACTTTGTAACTGTTTGCTGATGCCTTCCAGCTCCTAGTGCTGTTAACCTTGCCATCTGCTGTCCTGGAGTGTCTCAGATGAAGTTGCCCCTCAGACGCATCGTGTCCTACAGCTGGACTGACAGCGGATGCTCCATCAAAGCTGTGATGTGAGTATCACCTGCTCTGAGAGGCCCCCACACACCTGCTACATCCCTTCATATATGTAACAGTCCACACACTGTATCTAGGAACCATTTATGGAATCAGGTCTGGACTTCCTGCTGAAACGCTGTAGTGAAGATACTGTAACAACACCATTAAGAGCTGATTTTACACTCACATTAAACCCAGTGGGAGAATCTTCCACAGGCAATTATTACTGACTGTGTCATGTAGTTCTGGAATGTTTGCTGTGATTTACATACACAGATACACTTTCACCATCTTGGATGAGTTAGTCCCGACCTGCTGTATTAACAGAAAATTGTTGTCTTTATCTGTGTTCCAGCTTTAAGATGGTTAGTGGAAAGCGGATCTGTATGGATCCTGCCTCTAACCATGTCAATGCCTACATGAAAGCAGTGGACCAGAGGAATTAAGCACCTGCAAGTGGAAACCCAACATCCTCCACACACTGAAGATGAGCAGCTAAAGCAGATCTGGGCATTGTACCACCACATCCGGCCCTTTGACTATCTCTGACCAGCGTAAGATTGTTGATAAGTTAATAAGCTAAAGAATGTAAAATTGCACATGTTGCAATAACACATGCACATTGTATTTATGCAAATCTAACTGTGGACCATAAAGAACTTTTGTTTTTGTAGAATTCTACATTTAGTTTTTCTCTTTTTAAATGCTCATTTTCTTATGTTACTTGTCATAATATTTTAGTGACATGTAAATAAAGAAAAAAATATTTAAGTTTATTTTAAGAGGTAGACTTTATTCAATAATTTTGCAAGTCAATACGTGTAAACTGTAACAGCGAGATAAGGCAGGATGACAAGGCAAGTGCACTTTTAAATATGTAGAGGTTTATTCTGGTGAATGTGTGAGAAGCACATACAGAACACATACACACAATTAATTAAGACTCAAACAAAGACCAGCGTGGCACATTACGTAAATGCATATTATATTGATGAACTAAACGACACCCAAGTGATGATGAGATGAGCCACAGGTGAGATGGATGAACACACCACATAGAACCACACATATAGACATAACCAGACGTAGACTACACCTACACACGCCCAAAGGGAGGGGCCAGGAGCTGTACCATGACATAAACCATGGCTGAATCCGAAATGCCGTACTTAAGCAGTAGGCACTAGATTTCAGAGCAGTACGTTCTGTTCAACCGTTAAACTGCTTATTAAATATAGATCATTTGTCTACAATGTCTTAAGAAACTGTTAAAAATAACTAAGTACTCACTTTTACAGCCACACCTGTTCTATACCTGTAAATGAAAGACTTCCATACATCTAATTTTACAACACTTGACACACACTGTCACCCAGAGCGGCTTACGCTACAGCTTGTATCGCCTAGAATAGATCGTACAGATGACTGACAGCCATTAGAGGGAGCCAATGAGCTGGAGATTAATGAGTTCTCTTTACTGTAATCTGTTCTCTCACTGATGATGAATGTAATGTATTGTCTCTTCTTTCAGTTTAAGTTCAGGATAAGAGTAGAACACAAGATTAAACATCAAGAAAACTACCACAAACATTCTCTGCAACAAGATGCAGTTCAGGATTGAGAGGGAAACGCTAACATTTACGTGTTGTGTTGATCTATAGCTACTGAAACAGTTTCACACAGGGAAACCTTCTCACTATGTCTGACCACTTCTAAATGGTCTCACCCACTCTTAATTCCTCTATATCACCATTAAATGTTGTCATTTACCTACCCAGAACTTACCAGACACCTCGTTCTGAGGAATCTTCAGATGTCTCAGTGAGAGCCAGTGGAGAAGATTCTGCATGTGCTTGTACTTGTTGTATTTGTGTTATGTCTGGGTCAGAATACAATATATTTATTTGGAAAGTGTTTATGACTCAGTAGTTTAAAGCAGACTTCTCTGATCAGACCCCCACAGTTTCAGTACCACAGGATACAAATGAACACTGTAGGTGAAAATACAACACTGGGCCCACATTCATATGATCACATAATGTTCCATGTGTAATGATGAAACATCAGTTATCTGATTTACATCAGTAGACTCATCTGAGTGGAGTGTTATTTGTGTTTAGTTTGTGGTTGTGTGAAGGACCACACTGATGTTGAGGTGGTGTTGGCATTAATAACGTTCATCTCCAAAACCACAGACGGTCTCTAAGACACTCACAGTGGGGCTGGAAGTCCCTGTGTAGCAGTGGAATCTGAACATCACACCTCATATTCATCCTCCACATCCTCCACACACATCAGCAGAGGGACTTTCATTTCTGTACACAAAAATAACAGAGATTATTACACACACACACACACACACACACACACACACACACACACACACACACACACACACACACACACACACACACACACACACACACACACACACACACACACACACACACACATACTGGGACTCCATGAAGCTAAACACTAAAGCTATTTCTTTATATTTCTACATATACACTTTTTCCTTCTTCATAACTGCAGTGCTGTGTCTGTCTCATTCCCAATCCAGGGTGTCCTGCTCCAGGTCGGTAGGTCTACACCAGGACACCAGACGCCTCGCTTCCTTACAGGACTGTGGAGCTCTGCTGCTGAGGCAGAGAGGGTCTGACATTTGGACACCCAGCAAGACATACTGCTTCCTATTGGAAAGGAAGTTGTGGATACAGTAGCAAACAGGAAAGAGCACAGTGAACAGTCTCAGTTTGTTCATAAGAATATCAGGGGTGACTGGACTGGAGCTACAATGTGTAAAGAGCCCACAGGTGAAGGTGTGAAGGTTGTCCAGGTATGTTAGAATGTATGTATAGGTCACCAACATCATGTACAGGTCTGTTAGCTCTGTGTGTGAATGCTGAGGTTCCTAGAAGCTGTCAGTCAGGATGATGAGGTGCTGCAGTTTACGCCTCTCAAAGCTCTTCATGACTACAGGTCTGTACTCACTCACATCTACAGTCATTCATGTTGAGATATTCCATTGTTTTGGAATCAGTATGATGACAGAGGCCTTTTAACAAGTAGACACAACAAATTCTAGAAGGGACTGATCGAGGAGATCAGGGAGGATGGAGAAATTGTTGAGTTTGTTTTTTTTTTAATGGGGAAAAGTGAACAAAACAAATGTAATAAATCCTAAATGATGTGATATTGTAGCAACTACTACTCCTCACAGCGAATTCCCTAATGGACAGGCACTTGGCCACTCAAGGAGTCTTAGCCCTTTAAGTGACACTGGGGGTGGGGGGGGGGGGGGGGGGGGCGGCGGCGCCTGTGCGTGCCAGGGGTGCAGCAGGTTAGTGGGAAAGAGGTTAGAGAGCGGACAGTGCTATTGTTCAGTTGCGTTGTCAATAAAGTTTCCCTCCTCTAGATTTTTAGATTAAGCAGTTTGTGCCTCATTTCCCGAACCGCTTCAATATGATTATTAAACCAAATAAAAGATAAATTATATAAAGCTGGTGTTATTGCCACAGAATGGTAATGAGAACATGATAGCAGGTTTTTATTCCTTTATCAACATTCACCACCTATCTGTGTAACAGTCATATAATTTTAAACGGCCTATCAGTCTTTTATTTCTCATGATGACGGATGTGCATTTCCGTTTCTTGGGGTAAATTCTAAGTGGTCTGTAAATAGTAGACATGGTGTCACCACACAGAAGTGATGTAAGTGTGAAGAGGAACCTCAGCAGCAAATATTACTCAGCAGAAAGTTTAAACAGTGGAAACCTCTTTCAAATTAGAAATGTTGGGGATTTCAGACATTAAGCTCCATCTGTGCGTATAAATGAGCCCTCACTCCTCTCCTCTCTCACTCCTCTCCTCTGTCCTGTGGTACAAGGACCTCTCTGCCCTCACAGTCTCTCTGTGTGTGAAATCAGCCATTCTGCTAGAACGATGAAGCTGTCTGCTCTGCTGTTTGTGATGCTGCTCTGCTCTCTCCAGCTGGTCTCTAGTGGTGAGTCTCCATCTCTGATACATGATGCATTTCTTACACATTTGACAGACACTCTTATCCACAATGACTGTCCAGGGAGGTGAATGTAGTGGTATGAGTCTTTCCCAAGGAATCATCACTGGAACGTACTAGACCTAATGATGGGACCTAATGAGTGGTACCATCTCTCACTGTTGTGAATCACTTTATAACTGTTTGCTGATGCCTTCTAGCTCCTGATGCTACAAACCCTGTGGATGGCTGCTGTTTTGAACTGTCTCAGATGAAGTTGCCCCTCAGACGCATCGTGTCCTACAGCTGGACTGACAGCAAATGCCCCATCAAAGCTGTGATGTGAGTATCACCTGCTCTGAGAGGCCCCCCACACACCTGCTACATGCCTTCATATATTTAACAGTCCACACACTGTATCTAGGAACCATTTATGGAATCAGGTCTGGACTTCCTGCTGAAACGCTGTAGTGAAGATACTGTAACAACACCATTAAGAGCTGATTTTACACTCACATTAAACCCAGTGGGAGAATCTTCCACAGGCAATTATTACTGACAGTGTCATGTAGATCAGGAATGTTTGCTGTGATTTACATACACAGATACACTTTCACCATCTTGGATGAGTTAGTCCCGACCTGCTGTATTAACAGAACATTGTTGTCTTTATCTGTGTTCCAGCTTTAAGATGGTTAGTGGAAAGCAGTTCTGTATGGATCCTGCCTCTAACCATGTCAATGCCTACATGAAAGCAGTGGACCAGAGGAATTACACATCTGCTCCTGGAAACCCAACATCCTCCACACACTGAAGATGAGCAGCTAAATGATGTGAAACTGCACATACTTCAATACCACATGAGCACTGCACATATGCACATATAACTTTGGACTATGGGTTTAGTGAACCCTGCTGGCTCAACAGAATAAAACTGAGGTAGTAAGGAAGCAGGCTGTGTAAATCTGTATATAATCTGGGTTCATTACATCTTTAGGATTCATCCCTGTCCTACTGTTTCGTTATTGCTAATGTGTTTTATTGTTAATGTGTTTCATTATTGCTAATGTGTGGTTTAAGTTGATGTTTGGATAAAGAAGTTTGGGGATGCTGATTAATTTTATTTTCTTACATCTTCACAAACTACCCAGCAAACTACCTACAAGCTATTCTGTGATGCCAGTACAATTAATCTTTTCTTTATTTTAAATAAGTTTAAAAGGTTTTCCTACAGTGCATTACTTGTTATATTTATTATTATGTTTTATTAAGTTGGATATAGAGACTCTATATATGACCCTGATTGGTTCTTTAATAAATATCACTCTTCTCAGTGATTGTGTCTGCCTCCCTTTCGTCACACCTACTCTGTTTATTTTTATTTTCAGCATTAAACATAAGATGCCAAGCCAATGAAATACCATGCTATTATGCTCTAATAAACTACTAATCAATAACGAATATATTAATATCTATATATTATATTGTTAGGAACAACACGTGACCTCCCGGAATATTCTGTACACCTGCTGCTCGTTACCCCAACCTTTTCACAACTACGTAAGCTTCCCCCTCTCACTTCCGGGTTGCTGTTACGGAACAGCTCCGGACCCTTCCCTGTGGGCGTGTCATGATGTCGTCTGCGTGCAGTTATGTCCATGTTAGTAGTTCCGTGGGTGTGGGTTGTTTGTGAGCGTGTTCGTTTGTTACACCTGTGCCTTGTCTCGAGGTCACGTGGGTCTGTGTTATTCACCTATTTAATGTGCGTTCGCGCAGTGTCGTGTGCTCGTCTTTGTCTAAAGTTTCGTGTCAGCGCGAGTGTTGTGTTTGTGCTGCTCGCGCTCCACCCGGAGCTTCACGTATATGAGAGAGAGAATAAATGTTCACTGTTCACCACAAGACGCTAGTCGTGTCTCCTCCTTCCACCAACACGCCAGCGTCACATAAAGACGAGCCACGTACAAAGGACGTATGCCAGGATACGCCACCCGGGCACCGAAGGGGAAAAGAAAGAGCCGGCGTCACCACGGCTCTTCCCCAGTCCGGCGCCACGAGGTCTCCGTCACCGAGCAGGAGATGAAGCAGGACCCCGTCTGCTCCTACCTGCTCTGCGCCGCCCGCGAGACGGAGGACGCAGAGGCGGCGGAACATTTCCGCCGATCCGCGGTACGCATGTGGGAGGAGAGACACCCCCACGCGTCCCTGGAACTGCCACCCATGGCTGTGGGTAGCAGTAAAGAGGAGGAAAACAGCGCTCAGCTCCTGGTCTTCTCCGAGGAGGAGGAGACCAGTGAGCCTCTAGTGGTGAGCGTAGGCGCCCTTGCCCTCACTCCTCCTGAGCACGAGTTCGGGAGTGAGAAACCCGGAGAGGAACAGAGTCCCCCCCCCCTCCGTGTTTTCTGACGAGGAGAGCGAGGGCGAAGTCAGCTGCCCTTCCCCCACGTCAGAGGCTCCTCAGACGTCAGATGAGGAGCACGAGATCAACCCTAAGAAAGCAGAGGATGACGTCAGCCCTCCCCCGTCCGTACACTCCGAGTCTACGGTGTACTACGGAGAGGGGAGGAACGTCAGTCCCCCTCCGTCCCTGTACTCCGAGACGACGGTGTATTACGGGGGGAGGGACAGCGCCAGTCCACCTCTGTCTGTTCGCTCGACCCTTTCTGGGTTCAACAGCGGGAGCGAGGGAGAGGACAGCGTCTCGGTGGGCTTGACGGACACCGTGCTGAAGGAGAAGGGGTGTCCGCCAGGCAGGGAGGTCTCGCGTTCCCCGTCGGTGAGGAGCAGCATGAGCTGGTCGTGCTACCCCGCTTCGGAGGAACCCATGTCCCTGGACCGGAGTGTCTCGGAGGAGGAGGAGCCGATGGAGACGTCGAGGGCTGACGCGTTGGTGATCCCAGTACCGCCAAAGGGAGACGGCGCGGCCAGTGGGCCAAGGAAGGGCATCGATGCGCCTAGAGAGACGCTGTGGAAGCCCGCCGGCGTGCGGCGCAGAGTCCCGGTTCCGGCGAAGCCCAAGGAGAGGGACGCCGCTCCTCGGGAGAAAACCCCGGGCGCAAGGACCAAGAGCGCACCGAGGGGTGCAACGCGCGCTGGAGGCGCGGCGCCGAGGACTGGAGGGACTCCGCCGCCGGTTCCGTCCGCTGCGCCCGCACCTCCAGCGTTTCCTGGAGGGGTAGCGCCACCACTAGCGCTTTGGCAGGCGGTTCAACCATTGTCATGGCTGCCTGTCCCTGTTTGTTTGTCAGCCCCCGTGTTTCTCCCGAACCCCCTGTTCCCTTTTGTGCCCTTTATGTTCAGTGTTCCGGTGTGCGTGGTTGTGCTTGTGCCTTTGTTTAATGTATTTTCCCCTGTCTTCCCAGGGAGGGTGTGTTAGAGCGGTCCACGGCGGTTCCCGCCGTCGGGGGTGACGGCTCTCGGAGGCTCGTGATCCCGGTGGCTCCGGACCTGCCCGTCGGTATTGGTTCGGGGCTTTCCCGCTGCGCGGGATGCTCCGGGAGTAGCGAGCCCCTGGCGGGGGGTTCTGTTACGGAACAGCTCCGGACCCTTCCCTGTGGGCGTGTCATGATGTCGTCTGCGTGCAGTTATGTCCATGTTAGTAGTTCCGTGGGTGTGGGTTGTTTGTGAGTGTGTTCGTTTGTTACACCTGTGCCTTGTCTCGAGGTCACGTGGGTCTGTGTTATTCACCTATTTAATGTGCGTTCGCGCGGTGTCGTGTGCTCGTCTTTGTCTAAAGTTTCGTGTCAGCGCGAGTGTTGTGTTTGTGCTGCTCGCGCTCCACCCGGAGCTTCACGTATATGAGAGAGAGAATAAATGTTCACTGTTCACCACAAGACGCTAGTCGTGTCTCCTCCTTCCACCAACACGCCAGCGTCACAGTTGCAAAGTATTGTTGCTATGCTACATACCAAGCGTTTTGTCCCTGCGATTGCCCTCCTGTGTACTGACCTCTGCTCTCCTTCCAGACCTCGTTCTCTACCTAGTCCCAGTGTACTTTCAGCCTTCTGTCTACCCGGCGTGACCCTGGACCGTCCTGACCTCATCTACAGCACCCATACACCACACACGCTCAGCGGAGTTATTCGCCCATTCTAGTGCTCTGTATTCACGTCTTTAATAAAAGCGACTATATTCCACATTTGGATCCTTGTCTGCCTGGTTGGTTCATTATATATATTACATTTGTTGAAATAACTATCCTATATTTTGATGGCAGCTTTGCATGCTCTTGGTGTTCAACAGCTGAAGCAGCCAGCCATGATGATTTTTCATCAGTTTTGAAGACATTCTCACATATGCAAAGCACTTGTAGAGTGAGGAACTAAAGTTCTGAAATGTGTTTGTTGGGTGTGTGTGTGTGTGTGTTGAGAATGAATTCATATATAAAATAACACTATTCTCTAATTATATTTTTTATATAGCTAAACTCTGTCTTATAAGTGAATTTAAGCATAACCCATTAGATTAAAATGGCTTCTTTGTTATTCAGAATATGCATTCAGTCAGATGTGTCCAAACGTTTGACTGGTAGGGTGAATATAAATATAAAGGTAATTTTAAAGAGGTTCACCATTGTCACTGTAGGCGGGGTCAGCCCCACAGGGGAGCCGCCCACTTCACCACACTCCACTTTTCCCCTTAACTCCCACAGTCAAATCCACCCACATATTCACTAATCACCTGCACCTGTTCCACATGATGTTCCTCATCATCTCACTCCTCGATTTAAGTGCTGTGCATTCCTTGCACTACTCAGAGTGAGTCCTGCATGTGACTTCTACCGCTGCTACTCGTGCAACGCCAAATTCAGTGACTTTTGTGCTTCAGGCGTATATTTCTGCCACACGCTGCACTCCTTTGTTTTCTTGTTCGTACTGAGTTGTACTGTGCTGTGCAATGGATATTAGAGAAACAGCACCATTTATCCCATCAGAACCATAAATCTGAATTATATTGCACTTGCACTTGAACCAATCAAAGCCTTTCCTGATCTGATCCAATGAAAGCCTTTCCTAATCTGATCCAATCAAAACCTTTCCTGATCTGATCCAATCAAAGCCTTTCCTGGTGCATGACAATAATGTTGTTTGTACATCCTACATCAAATTTACCAGTATCAAAGTTATAAACTTATCCAAAAATAAAATGCAGATGCTTTATTGGAGATCACCGAGACACCCTCCAGAGAATAAGCTCTTCAGAGAATTACCCCCTCCAAAGAAGTACCTCTTCAGAGAATTACCTCTCCAGAGAATGCTTGAAAGGCACACAAAGAACTAAGTTCTTTAAAAAAAAACATTTTTCAGAGGTATTTACACAATTGCCCCACCTTCTTTTAAACATGAGTGTGGCTTGTGGCAACAAGGTTGTTTTTCCCTATTACAGTCTCATTGATGAACAAAATCAACCTTTTAACATAGATGCTGTTCCTCAGCACCCTCCAGCATTGATAAGGTGGTACATTTATTCCTACTACTGTAGTAGTGAAGCCATGGACTGTAGGGACATTCTGGATTGTGGGGACATTCTGGACTGGTCCACTGGGAACATTCTGGACTGTGGGGGCATTCTGGATTGTCCACTGAGAATGTTCTGGTCTGGTCCATTGTGTATTTGCATAGTGGCCTTGAGGACTACACCAGGACCGACCGTGGTCCTGCTGAGGCCCAGCTGAGGTCCTGCTAAGGTCCTGCTGACACCTTTGTTCTGTATCCAGCAGATTGTGGGGACATTCTGGATTGTGGGGACATTCTGGACTGGTCCACTGGGAACATTCTGGAGTGTGGGGGCATTCTGGATTGTGGGGACATTCTGGATTGTGGGGACATTCTGGACTGGTCCACTGGGAACATTCTGGAGTGTGGGGGCATTCTGGATTGTGGGGACATTCTGGACTGGTCCACTGGGAACATTCTGGAGTGTGGGGGCATTCTGGATTGTCCACTGAGAATGTTCTGGTCTGGTCCATTGTGTATTTGCATAGTGGCCTTGAGGACTACACCAGGACCGACCGTGGTCCTGCTGAGGCCCAGCTGAGGTCCTGCTAAGGTCCTGCTGAAACCTTTGTTCTGTATCCAGCAGCCTAGACAGACTATGTTTTATATCTCAATTCTTATATTTTACCTTAGATTTAATATTATTGTTTCTTATTCAGTGCTCAAGCCTTTCTGCCTACAAATATTATTTTTAAATACCTCAAAACCCTAACTCTAACTCTAACTCTAATCCTAACTCTAACCCTCACTCTAACTCTAACTCTGACTCTAAGCTTAAGTATTTGAAAGCAGGACCTTGCTGTATGTTCCTGACAAATTCCTTTGAATACTCTGGGACCTTACAGTGCATCAAATGAATATATTTTGGATTTTTAGGGTCTTTTTCCAAAATGATTAAAATCTACAGATGTGAAGCTTCTATTAAAAAAAGAAAAATCTGGATGCAACTCTTAAGTAATAACAAGATTTCTACTCTTTTCTTAGAGCTGTTTAGTTTTAGGACTGTTTAGGATTTTGGTCTAGTCGTACTAAGACTGTATGTTCATCTTAACATGAACAAGATCAAAGATTTCCTGACAAAACCAGACCTAGAGAAACTCACTCATGCTTTTATCTCAAGCAGGGTTCATTATGGTCATGGCCTCCTAACAGGACTCCCCAAAAACACAACCAAACAGATAATCACACAATCAAAACACAGCTGCCAAAGCTCTCACTGGGGAGCAAAAGAAGAGAACACATCACATCCATTATTAAGTCAATAGAAGGGACACATCACCCCATTATTAAGTCAATAGAAGGGACACATCACCCCATTATTAAGTCAATAGAAGGGACACATCACCCCATTATTAAGTCAAAGGAAGATAACACATCACATCCGTTATTAAGTCAATAGAAGGGACACATCACCCCATTATTAAGTCAATAGAAGGGACACATCACCCCATTATTAAGTCAAAGGAAGATAACACATCACATCCGTTATTAAGTCAATAGAAGGGACACATCACCCCATTATTAAGTCAATAGAAGGGACACATCACCCCATTATTAAGT
The DNA here is from genome assembly GCF_052324685.1 of Brachyhypopomus gauderio. Lineage (NCBI taxonomy): Eukaryota > Metazoa > Chordata > Actinopteri > Gymnotiformes > Hypopomidae > Brachyhypopomus > Brachyhypopomus gauderio. The sequence continues at coordinate 15,121,071 of NC_135221.1, read as the reverse complement.
CAATAGAAGGGACACATCACCCCATTATTAAGTCAATAGAAGGGACACATCACCCCATTATTAAGTCAAAGGAAGATAACACATCACATCCGTTATTAAGTCAATAGAAGGGACACATCACCCCATTATTAAGTCAATAGAAGGGACACATCACCCCATTATTAAGTCAATAGAAGGGACACATCACCCCATTATTAAGTCAATAGAAGGGACACATCACCCCATTATTAAGTCAAAAGAAGGGACACATCACATCCGTTATTAAGTCAAAAGAAGACAACACACCCCCATTCTCAGGTCCTGACATAGGCTACAGGCTTCAGACGTTCTTAATTATCCAGGTATTTGGCTCAGGGTGAACAGTATTCTCTCTGTACCTCAGATCCTGTAGCACTGCACAATACTGTACTTTTATATTGCTGTGTAGCCGGAGGAAATGAGCAGGCATAGAGGTTAGTAGGCTTCCCAGAAATGTCTCCATGAGTCTTATTCAGTGCTCAAAGGTGTTTTTTATTTGCAGACAAGCCAGCATGAGTTTTAAAAACGAGGGGACCATTAGCTCACCCCTTACCCAGCAAGTACCCCCCCCTCACCACACAGATAAGGCTCTACCACCTTGGGGGTATAGGTATAGGTAAGGGAAACATTTAAACACACAGCTTATATGAGTGAGGTGTGTGCATGACAGTTCTTATATCACCACAAATAATAGTGATGATCACCTCATTGTCCCTTTAAGTGATTTTAAAACTAAGTATGCATACTGATTAATGTCCATTCTGCAGGTTCATCATCACTGGATCTCCCCCCACTGGTGCACCTTGGAATGACCCAGAACCAGGAGACAGAGGCCACAGAAGGGAGGGGTCTGGGTCTGTACCGTGACAGTTTTTTAATAAAAATCTTGAATCTTGCTACTATGAAAATAACCTAGTCTTAACTTGCCTTTAAACACTGAATGTCAGCTTATGATCAAATCAGTTTATGGTCTATGGTTTAAGTGAAGTAAAGCTCAGGTGTAATGACTACAGCTCATGTGTAGTGAATACATTGTTGAGAAACTGAGCACCAGTTGCATTGCAGACGTGTGAAGTGATTTGAGAATGTGAACAACGTGGAATCAGGAAGTACAACTTTTCCTCGAAAGATACACGCAGTCTCAGTTCATGCACTCTCACTTCCTTTGTGTGTACGTGTGTGAAAGAGGTGCAAGCATAGTTTTTCAGAATTAATGACATTCTCACCCTGTTGTTATTTTTGTGTACAGAAATGAAAGTACCTCTGCTGGTGTGTGTGTGTGTGTGTGTGTGTGTGTGTGGGGGGGGGGGGTTGAATATGAGGTTCAGATTTCAGGGACTTCCAACCCCACTGTGAATCTCTCAGAAACCGTCTGTGGTTTTGGAGATGAACGTTATTAATGCCATCACCACCTCAACATCAGTGTGGTCCTTCACACAACCACAAACTAAACACAACTAACACACCAGTAAGCTAAGTTTACTGATGATTTACTTGTGTCCCATGGTACCGACACAGTGTAGGGGTTCATTCTTACAGGAGATCCAAAATGTCAAAAACTACCTAGATATGAACTCAAGACAAGCATTAATTTCAAAACCTTTTTTTCCAATCCTTGTGTATGGATAACAACTGTGATCATTTACACTAGTGTCTAGAGACTCTACTACATCCATCCATGATCATCTCTCCTGACTGATACAGTTCACAACGTTGAAGATCTAAACAGAAGCTTTTACCGGCAATACCTGAAAAAGTCTTCCACCACTGAAATAGATCATTTTTAGAGGATGAACCCTAGAGCAGATGTGTACACATTTAGTGTTTCAACATCACTTTGGTCTGACACTGTTGACACTTTCAACATGATTTATAATATGAGGACGGGTCCATACATGACATCTTCATGTGAATCACCATATCACAGAGAGAGTAATTGTGTGAACACAGGGAGAGTGATTGTGTAAACACAGGGAGAGTGATTGTATAAACACAGGGACAGTGATTGTGTAAACACAGGGAGAGTGATTGTGTAAACACAGGGAAAGTGATTGTGTAAACACATGGAGTCTCTTCTTCCATTTCAAGCAATACATCTATTTTTTCTGTGTGTACTGAGGTGAGTGAAGGTTGTTCAGGTATGTTAGGATGTATGTATAGATCACCAACATCATGTACAGGTCTGTTAGCTCTGTGTGTGAATGCTGAGGTTCCTAGAAGCTGTCAGTCAGGATGATGAAGATCTGCAGTTTACGCCTCTCAAAGCTCTTCATGACTACAGGTCTGTACTTACTCACATCTACAGTCATTCATGTTGAGATATTCCATTGTTTTGGAATCAGTATGAAGACAGAGGCCTTTTAACAAGTAGACACAACAAATTCTAGAAGGGACTGATCGAGGAGATCAGGGAGGATGGAGAAATTGTTGAGTTTGTTTTTTTTTTAACCCTTTCAGACCCTGCGTCCACTGCAATGGACATCACATGTTTTCTTCTCTTTTTTATGATTTGTTGTACAATAGACCAATTAAAATCTGTTAACAGTCAGAATAGACCTTTACCAACCAATCAAATAACACATTAGCCCTGTCCATTGCTATAGGAGCCAAAAAAAACCACACTGAAGTTAGCAATGGCAGCACCCCAGCCAAAGAGGCAGAGTAAGGGTTCATTTTAACTACTTTTATCCGATTTAGAACACTTTATCCTCAATGTTATGAGTTAATTTTACACTTAAGGGGTAGTTTGTGAAATTAAATGTTCAATATCAATTGTAAAATCATAAAGTTAAACACAGGATTTTTTAAAATCTTGTTGTCCATCACAGTGGACAGTGGGTTTTAATGTATATAATTCAAGCATGCTTTTTAGTGCTGCTGTTAAAACTTTTCTTTTGCAATTGCAGTGTATACAGACAAATAATCTGTTAAATACAGTGTAAAATAAGATAAAAATATTTATTCCACAGAGTACACTGCACATGATGTTAATTGACAGCGGAAATATATCAGAAATTGAAAGTTTGGATAGTGATGATGGTGAAGATGCAGAGAGTGCAAGTCTCTCAAGAGTAGGTAAACGTAGCTATCTGTTAAATACAGGTACTCCAACACTCCCATTGTTGTCCATAACACAATGTATGAACATAGCTACTTTTAATTATTGATTCCAGGAGATGAGTAAGTACCACTAATGGGGCAAGAAGTTGTTCTTGAGACAGTAAATGATGAGGAAGGATCAGGGAAGGAAAATGAGGAAGAAATTGTTTTATATTGTGAAGGTGATCCTTATGCTAACCTGTCCAATGTCCAGTGGCCAGTGGCGTCTACTTGGGAAGATCCTATCACAAACATCACTGAACCATTAACTCCATATGCTTACTTCAAATGATACGTTCCACAAGAGATGTTTGAGCTGATGACCACCATGACAAATGTCTATGCTGAACAAACTGCTGTGAGGGGCTACAAACAGGCATCAGTGCATGAAATAGAAGCCTTTGTTGGCTTGCACATTGCAATGGGAGTTCTGAGGTTTGCGAATGTACTGGGAATCGTACATGCAACCATAATTTCAACTAATTTCTCCTTGTTATATGTTATATATATTATTTTTCATAATAACAGATGTTCCCAAAACTTGGATAGCATTTTTAGTCTATTGATCAGGTTTATTTTCAAAAAGAATAACAAACAAACCATAAAATTATACATATGATATAGCATTGCTTTACAACTGTTAAGACCCACCGTCCACTGCAGTGGACATAAAAAAAAAATACTATAAAAGTATTATATTAAATTTTTTTTTACTGATTCTTGTTTTGGAGTTCATTACAGACAGAAAATTGCATTCGTATATTTTTTTTCATTACTGGAACATAATTCGGGTCTGAAGGGGTTAATGGGGAAAAGTGAACAAAACAAATGTAATAAATCCTAAATGATGTGATATTGTAGCAACTACTACTCCTCACAGCGAATTCCCTAATGGACAGGCACTTGGCCACTCAAGGAGTCTTAGCCCTTTAAGTGACACTGGGGGGGGGCTGTGCGGGTCAGGGGTGCAGCAGGTTAGTGGGAAAGAGGTTAGAGAGCGGACAGTGCTATTGTTCAGTTGCGTTGTCAATAAAGTTTCCCTCCTTTAGATTTTTAGATTAAGCAGTTTGTGCCTCATTTACCGAACTGCTTCAATATGATTATTAAACCAAATAAAAGATAAATTATATAAAGCTGGTGTTATTGCCACAGAATGGTAATGAGAACATGATAGCAGGTTTTTATTCCTTTATCAACATCCACCGCCTATCTGTGTAACAGTCATATAATTCTAAACGGCCTATCAGTCTTTTATTTCTCATGATGACGGATGTGCATTTCCGTTTCTTGGGGTAAATTCTAAGTGGTCTGTAAATAGTAGACATGGTGTCACCACACAGAAGTGTGAAGAGGAACCTCAGCAGCAAATATTACTCAGCAGAAAGTTTATACAGTGGAAACCTGTTTCAAATTAGAAATGTTGGGGATTTCAGACAAGCAGCTCCATCTGTGTATAAATGAGCCCTCACTCCTCTCCTCTCTCACTCCTCTCCTCTGTCCTGTGGTACAAGGACCTCTCTGCCCTCACAGTCTCTGTGTGTGAAATCAACCATTCTGCTAGAACGATGAAGCTGTCTGCTCTGCTGTTTGTGATGCTGCTCTGCTCTCTCCAGCTGGTCTCTAGTGGTGAGTCTCCATCTCTGTCTAGTGGTGAGTCTCCATCTCTGTTACATGATGCATTTCTTACACATTTGACAGACACTCTTATCCACAATGACTGTCCAGGGAGGTGAATGTAGTGGTAGGAGTCTTTCCCAAGGAATCATCACTGGAACGTACTAGACCTAATGATGGGCTCTTCAGAGTGGTACTATCTCTCACTGTTGTGAGTCACTTTATAACTGTTTGCTGATGCCTTCTAGGTCCTGAAGCTCTAAACCCTGTCAGCTGCTGTCTTGGAGTGTCTCAGATGAAGTTGCCCCTCAGACACATTGTGTCCTACAGCAGGACTGACAGCAGATGTGCCAACAAAGCTGTGGTGTGAGTATCACCTGCTCTGAGAGGCCCCCACACACCTGCTACATCCCTTCATATATGTAACAGTCCACACACTGTATCTAGGAACCATTTATGGAATCAGGTCTGGACTTCCTGCTGAAACGCTGTAGTGAAGATACTGTAACAACACCATTAAGAGCTGATTTTACACTCACATTAAACCCAGTGGGAGAATCTTCCACAGGCAATTATTACTGACTGTGTCATGTAGTTCTGGAATGTTTGCTGTGATTTACATACACAGATACACTTTCACCATCTTGGATGAGTTAGTCCCGACCTGCTGTATTAACAGAAAATTGTTGTCTTTATCTGTGTTCCAGCTTTAAGATGGTTAGTGGAAAGCGGATCTGTATGGATCCTGCCTCTAACCATGTCAATGCCTACATGAAAGCAGTGGACCAGAGGAATTAAGCACCTGCAAGTGGAAACCCAACATCCTCCACACACTGAAGATGAGCAGCTAAATGATGTGAAACTGCACATACTTCAATACCACATGAGCACTGCACATATGCACATATAACTGTGGACTTTGGGTTTAGCGAACCCTGCTGGCTCAACAGAATAAAACTGAGGTAGTAAGGAAGCAGGCTGTGTAAATCTGTATATAATCTGGGTATAATCTGGGTTCATTACGTCTTTAGGATTCATCCCTGTGAGTCCTACTGTTTCGTTATTGCTAATGTGTTTTATTGTTAATGTGTTTCATTATTGCTAATGTGTGGTTTAAGTTGATGTTTGGATAAAGAAGTTTGGGGATGCTGATGAATTTTATTTTCGTACATCTTCACAAACTACCCAGCAAACTACCTACAAGCTATTCTGTGATGCCAGTACAATTAATCTTTTCTTTATTTTAAATAAGTTTAAAAGGTTTTCCTACAGTGCATTACTTGTTATATTAATTATTATGTTTTATTAAGTTGGGTATAGAGACTCTATATATGACCCTGATTGGTTCTTTAATAAATATCACTCTTCTCAGTGATTGTGTCTGCCTCCCTTTCGTCACACCTACTCTGTTTATTTTTATTTTCAGCATTAAAAATAAGATGCCAAGCCAATGAAATACCATGCTATTATGCTCTAATAAACTACTAATCAATAACTAATATATTAATATCTATATATTATATTGTTAGGAACAACACGTGACCTCCCGGAATATTCTGTACACCTGCTGCTCGTTACCCCAACCTTTTCACAACTACGTAAGCTTCCCCCTCTCACTTCCGGGTTGTAAAGTATTGTTGCTATGCTACATGCCAAGCGTTTTGTCCCTGCGATTGCCCTCCTGTGTACTGACCTCTCCTCTCCTTCCAGACCTCGTTCTCTACCTAGTCCCAGTGTACTTTCAGCCTTCTGTCTACCCGGCGTGACCCTGGACCGTCCTGACCTCGTCTACAGCACCCATACACCACACACGCTCAGCGGAGTTATTCGCCCATTCTAGTGCTCTGTATTCACGTCTTTAATAAAAGCGATTATATTCCACATTTGGATCCTTGTCTGCCTGGTTGGTTCATTATATATATTACATTTGTTGAAATAACTATCCTATATTTTGATGGCAGCTTTGCATGCTCTTGGTGTTCAACAGCTAAAGCAGTCAGCCATGATGATTTTTCATCAGTTTTGAAGACATTCTCACATGCAAAGCACTTGTAGAGTGAGGAACTAAAGTTCTGAAATTTGTTTGTTTGTTGGGTGTGTGTGTGTGTGTGTTGAGAATGAATTCATATATAAAATAACACTATTCTCTAATTATATTTTTTATATAGCTAAACTCTGTCTTATAAGTGAATTTAAGCATAACCCATTAGATTAAAATGGCTTCTTTGTTATTCAGAATATGCATTCAGTCAGATGTGTCCAAACGTTTGACTGGTAGGGTGAATATAAATATAAAGGTAATTTTAAAGAGGTTCACCATTGTCACTGTAGGCGGGGTCAGCCCCACAGGGGAGCCGCCCACTTCACCACACTCCACTTTTCCCCTCAACTCCCACAGTCAAATCCACCCACATATTCAATAATCACCTGCACCTGTTCCACATGATGTTCCTCATCATCTCACTCCTCGATTTAAGTGCTGTGCATTCCTTGCACTACTCAGAGTGAGTCCTGCATGTGACTTCTACCGCTGCTACTCGTGCAACGCCAAATTCAGTGACTTTTGTGCTTCAGGCGCATATTTCTGCCACACGCTGCACTCCTTTGTTTTCTTGTTCGTACTGAGTTGTACTGTGCTGTGCAATGGATATTAGAGAAACAGCACCATTTACCCCATCAGAACCATAAATCTGAATTATATTGCACTTGCACTTGAACCAATCAAAGCCTTTCCTGATCTGATCCAATGAAAGCCTTTCCTAATCTGATCCAATCAAAACCTTTCCTGATCTGATCCAATCAAAGCCTTTCCTGGTGCATGACAATAATGTTGTTTGTACATCCTACATCAAATTTACCAGTATCAAAGTTATAAACTTATCCAAAAATAAAATGCAGATGCTTTATTGGAGATCACCGAGACACCCTCCAGAGAATAACCTCTTCAGAGAATTACCCCCTCCAAAGAATTCCTCTTCAGAGAATTACCTCTCCAGAGAATGCTTGAAAGGCACACAAAGAACTAAGTTCTTTAAAAAAAAAACTTTTTTCAGAGGTATTTACACAATTGCCCCACCTTCTTTTAAACATGAGTGTGGCTTGTGGCAACAAGGTTGTTTTTTCCTATTACAGTCTCATTGATGAACAAAATCAACCTTTTAACATAGATGCTGTTCCTCAGCACCCTCCAGCATTGATAAGGTGGTACATTTATTCCTACTACTGTAGTAGTGAAGCCATGGACTGTGGGGACATTCTGGATTGTGGGGACATTCTGGACTGGTCCACTGGGAACATTCTGGACTGTGGGGGCATTCTGGATTGTCCACTGAGAATGTTCTGGTCTGGTCCATTGTGTATTTGCATAGTGGCCTTGAGGACTACACCAGGACCGACCGTGGACCTGCTGAGGCCCAGCTGAGGTCTTGCTAAGGTCCTGCTGACACCTTTGTTCTGTATCCAGCAGCCTAGACAGACTATGTTTTATATCTCAATTCTTATATTTTACCTTAGATTTAATATTATTGTTTCTTATTCAGTGCTCAAGCCTTTATGCCTACAAATATTATTTTTAAATACCTCAAAACCCTAACTCTAACTCTAACTCTAATCCTAACTCTAACCCTCACTCTAACTCTAACTCTGACTCTAAGCTTAAGTATTTGAAAGTAGGACCTTGCTGCATGTTGCTGACAAATTCCTTTGAATACTCAGGGACCTTACAGTGCATCAAAGAGAAACATTAAATGAATATATTTTGGATTTTTAGGGTCTTTTTCCAAAATCTATAGATGTGAAGCTTCTATTACAGTAAAAAAGAAAAATCTGGATGCAACTCTTAATTAATAACAAGATTTCTACCCTTTTCTTAGAGCTGTTTAGATTTAGGACTGTTTAGGATTTTGGTCTAGTCGTACTAAGAGTGTATGATCATCTTAACATGAACAAGATCAAAGATTTCCTGACAAAACCAGACCTAGAGAAACTCACCCATGCTTTTATCTCTAGCAGGGTTCATTATGGTCATGGCCTCCTAACAGGACTCCCCAAAAACACAACCAAACAGATAATCACACAATCAAAACACAGCTGCCAAAGCTCTCACTGGGGAGCAAAAGAAGAGAACACATCACCCCATTATTAAGTCAATAGAAGGGACACATCACCTCATTATTAAGTCAAAGGAAGGGACACATCACCCCATTATTAAGTCAATAGAAGGGACACATCACCCCATTATTAAGTCAAAGGAAGATAACACATCACATCCGTTATTAAGTCAAAAGAAGACAACACACCCCCATTCTCAGGTCCTGACATGGGCTACAGGCTTCAGAAGTTCTTAATTATCCAGGCATTTGGCTCAGGGTGAACAGTATTCTCTCTGTACCTCAGATCCTGTAGCACTGCACAATACTGTACTTTTATATTGCTGTGTAGCCAGAGGAAATGAGCAGGCATAGAGGTTAGTAGGCTTCCCAGACATGTCTCCATGAGTCTTATTCAGTGCTCAAAGGTGTTATTTATTTGCAGACAAGCCAGCATGAGTTTTAAAAACGAGGGGACCATTACCTTACCCAGCAAGTACCCCCTCCCGTCACCCATATGTACCCCTTAGCCCCTCCCCACACAGATAGGGCTCTACCACCTTGGGGGTATAGGTATAGGTAAGGGAAACATTTAAACACACAGCTTATATGAGTGAGGTGTGTGCATGACAGTTCTTATATCACCACAAATAATAGTGATGATCACCTCATTGTCCCTTTAAGTGATTTTAAAACAAAGTATGCATACTGATTAATGTCCATTCTGCAGGTTCATCATCTCTGGGTCTCCCCCCACTGGTGCACCTTGGGATGACCCAGAACCAGGAGACAGAGGCCACAGAAGGGAGGGGTCTGGGTCTGTATCGTGACAGTTTTTTTAAATTTTTTTATATATATATATCTTCTGTCTTTATCTTGAATTGTTAAACACTGAATGTCAGCTTATGATCAAATCAGTTTATGGTCTATGGTTTGAGTGAAGTAAAGCTCAGGTGTAATGAGTACAGCTCATGTGTAGTGAATACATTGTTGAGAAACTGAGTACCAGCTACATTGCAGACGTATGAAGTGATCTTAGAATGTGAACAACATGGAATCAAGAAGTACAACTTTTCCTCGAAAGATACACGCAGTCTCAGTTCATGCACTCTCACTTCCTTTGTGTGTACGTGTGTGAAAGAAGTGCAAGCATAGTTTTTCTGAATTAATGACATTCTCACCCTGTTGAAAGTACCTCTGCTGATGCGTGTGTGAGTGTGTGTGTGGGGGGGGTTGAATATAAGGTTCAGATTTAAGGGACTTCCAGCCCCACTGTGAATCTGTCAGAAACCGTCTGTAGTTTTGGAGATTAACATTATTAATGCCAACACCACCTCAACATCAGTGTGGTCCTTCACACAACCACAAACTAAACACAACTAACACACCAATCAGCTAAGTCTTCTGATGATTTACTTGTGTCCCATGGTACCGACACAGTGTAGGGGTTAATTCTTACAGAAGATCCAAAAGGTCAAAAACTACTTAGATATGAACTCTTTTTTTCAAAACTTCTTTTTCCCAATCCTTTTGTATGGATAACAACTGTGATCATTTACACTAGTGACACTGAGTAAAGACTCTACTGTATCCATCCATGATCATCTCTCCTGACTGATACAGTTCACAACTTTGAAGATCTAAACACAAGCTTTTACCAGCAATATCTGAAAAGTCTGACTTCCATCACTGAAATAGATCATTTTAAAAGAGGATGAACCCTAGTGCAGATGTGTTAGTGTTTCAATATCACTTTGGTCTGACACTATTTATAATATGAGTATGGCTTACTGAGTCCATACATGACATGTTCATGTGAATCACCATATCAGAGAGAGTGATTGTGTAAACACAGGGAGAGTGATTGTGTAAACACAGGGAGAGTGTTTGTATAAACACAGGGAGAGTGTTTGTGTAAACACAGGGAGAGTGTTTGTGTAAACACAGGGAGAGTGATTGTGTAAACACACAGAGCATTTGTATTAACACAGGGAGAGTGATAATGTAAACACAGGGAGAGTGATGTGTAAACACATGGAGTCTCTTCTTCCATTTCAAGCAATACATCTATTTTTTTCTGTGTGTACTGAGGTGAGTGTACTGAGATATATGTGTGTGTGTGTGTGTGTGTGTGTGTGTGTGTGTGTGTGTGTGTGTGTGTGTGTGTGTGAGGTCTATGTGTACATGAGAGTGTGTGTACTGAAGTGTGTGTATTTGTGTACATTTTAGTGCTCACCAGTCCTTCACTTACTTTTTAACATTAAATACAAGGATGTACATCTCCTGTGTGTATCTCTAATCTCTAACCTAATGGTGATCTTAGACTCACAGTACACTAGCATTCACTTTCTTCCATGGTAGCAACTGAGCTCTATTGTGAGAGTTTGGGCTAATGCTGTAACTGTGTGACAGCATATCATGCACAAGTATAGAACAGGTCTACCTGAGGAAGTGATTGTGACGTGGGTAGACGGGTCAAGAGGTGAAGATACATCGATATGATCTTGATTGTTCGTGACAAAAGAAAGAAAGTAGCAGCAGAATAACTCAGCCAGTTGTAAACAAACGTAGCAGCTCTGATAAGGTCTCTGCAGAGATGGCGAAGTTCATGCGCGTTGGGGCATCGAAACGACAGGGTTCCTGGCACAGGACACTGGGATGTGCAGCACCGATGATAGAGCTGAAAACAAAAGACAAGGAGATCTGGGACTGCTTAGAGCAGACGATGAAGGTCAGAACATAATCAGAACTGTCAGGGTCTTCATCCTCCACACAGCTGACATGCAGATGGAGGTGAATTTACCACTAACAAATGATATACTGCTGCGCAGTTTATAAATCCTGTAATACAGAGGGAATTTCCCCCAATCTCCAGTTCAGTGTCAAACACACTTCTAAGTAATGTCTCTGTCTGGAGTGGAAGTCTCTTCCTCTTTTTTTCTGCCCAACTCTTGTTTAGAACGAATGCACAGAAATCCTGCTGATGACTTTAATAAAAAGGCCAAAAAAGGCACATGAGGAAGAGAAATGAAGCTTCTTGTAAAGATACTAATGTGGTGGTACTCTACTCTATTAGTCTTCTGTCTTCATGATAATTTATTATGATGATTATGGTGACAGACATGAATGTGATGAGGTAGAGTGAGGTTTCAATGTGATGAGAAAGAATCAGGTTTACACGTGATGAGGTAGAATCAGGTTTACATGTGGACAGGAGATATTGTCTCCATCTGATGTTGGGTTCTGATAAGCACATCTTAACACCACTTTATTTTCACTGCTCAATAGAAGTATACCTCCAAAGCTGAAAGTAGTAACCTTTCAATTGATTGCCCGACATAAGATTCAGTTAGTGTATTCAGACATATGTTGCAGATAGATGTTAAATCTTTTCATTCTTAAACTCAGACTGAGACAGCTCTTTTTCCCACACTGCAGGCTGAGAATGCTCAGAACACCCTGTTGCCATTAGAGCTCCTGATGGGAATCTCTGGTGCTTATAAGAATGACAGTGAGTAAAGTGAACAGACCCTCAGTCAGGCTGTGTTACTGAACCTTCTGAGAATCAGCTATTTAGGGAGCAATTGCTTTGTATGGAAAAAGTCAAAAACAGTGATTAGGAATTTCTAATCATGGGCAACATTTCACTGTCTGTGAAGGGAGAACTTGGTTTAGGGTTAGTGTTTGTGTTATTGTCAGTGTTAGTGTTGTTGTCACGTCTGTCTTGCTTCCGTGTTCCCTTAGTTCTACCTTTGTTTCGGTTTCTGTGGTTTTTCCTTCTGTCTGTCCCTGTTTCCTTCCCTCTGTTTCGTGTTTGGTTTGTGGTCTGTGGTTTGCTGTCAGTTTTTGTAGGTCAACGTTCTTTTGCATCCGTATGCTCGCTTATTTCTGTACTCATTCTGGATACAGGGTTGTATGGATCTTTGTTGTTTGCTATATGTGATTCCAGTGTCTGCACGATTCGGCTACAGGAATCTGTTAATGCTCCTGTTAATAAAACTAGCTCCTAGCTACGCAACGTTACTGATAGGGTTAGGATTAAGGTTATGGTTAGGGTGAGGGTTAACTGTGGTCGTGTGTGTCTGCTTATATTGCTTTATATCAGTGCAGCGTTTGACATTATAGAACACAACACTGAAAATGCTGAGGCTTAAAACTGGTGCTGCGATTAAGCAATAAACCTTATTAATTAAAAAGGTTTATTAAATCTTGATCATTACCAGTTTTTGAACATACATTTGAAACCAGAAGTTTACATACACTATATGAAAAGACATATGTGCATTTGTTTTCTCAGTGTCTCAAATGAATTACTTCTAGGTGTTTTCTTTTGTAATCTAATTATTCTCAACAAACTCCACCATTCTGGAGCACCGCGAGGAGGATCTGGACAGTATATTTACCTATATAGACGATTGCTTTGACAGAGGTATTATGAGCAAACCAGATAGTAAGACGCCATCCACCAAGAGAAACCCCCGAGACTACAGTTAAATCATTCATGCCAGTCTAATTAGCATAGTACCTTAAAATGTAAATGTTTTCCTTCTTAAGTCTTAATTGTTTATCCTTTTTTTTGTTGTAGGCCTACATGCACTTTCAGTTTACATATCACCTTTTTTCCATTTCCCTCTTCTTTTCTCTTTCTGCACTCATCCAGCGATTTGTTCACTCACTTTCAAGACTGTAATGTATTGTATGCGCACACACACACACATATATATGCAGGCATACCAAACAGACACACACATAGACATACAGCACAATCTCACACTAACATACAAGAGACCAGTGATGGCTTAGTTACCTTGAAAAAGTAATCCGATTACTGATTACTTGATTTTAAAAGTAACTACGATAGATTACAAGTTACTTTAGTAGTTACATTCAGCAGCAAAATAAATTTTTCCAATACTCACTTTATTGGAAGTGCATTGTATTGAAGCAGGTTCGGTAACCGAGGCAGAAACTGTTTAATCCAAAAATCCCGAGGAGGGAAACTTTATTGATAACGCAACTGAACAATAGCACTGTTCGCTTTCTCACCTCTTCCCCACTAGCCTGCTGCACCCTGGCGCTCGCAGGCACCCGCAGGCGCCGCCCCCCAGTGTCACTTAAAGGGCTAAGACTCCTTGAGTTGCCAAGTGCCTGTCCATTAGGGAATTCACTGTGATGAGTAGTAGTCACTACAGCAGGGGTCGGCAACCTTTGAGACATGGAGTGCCAACTTTAACGTGTCTAGTCAATGGGTGTGCCACTATCAACAAATAAAATTGGGGGGTGTTGCATGTTGCGTACTGACAGTCACATTCTGAACATGGCTGCCCTCACTTTAGCCTAAATTCCAGCACTTTTCAAACCTAAAACACAAAGCAACATTAATTTGTGTCAGGTAAATGTTAATTCCCCTGTTTTTGAGGGGTGTTTATTTATACTACCACAAATCGTTTCAGAGAACACTGCAAAGAATGTGACGCATCAAGTATGAACGCCTCCACCGTTCGCGCAGGTTTGCGCGAGGTGTGCGGAGTCGCGCGCTACGGTCACTCGCGAAAGTATAATCCATAATAAATAATCCGGTGATTTAAACAAATTTAAACATGGGTCTGTGGCAGGAGCTGAGTGCAGAGGGTTGAGGAACGATTTCGATCTGAGATTTTTTATTATAAATTTTTTTTGCTGATGCTGATCCAGCGTGGCGCGTGCCAGTGACTATGCCTCGGCGTGTCAACGGTGGCATGCGTGCCATAGGTTGCCAACCCCTGCACTACAGTATCTCCTGACATTACGTTTGTGTAGCTGCATGGTATTATTTGTAAATTAATTTGTTAACGTAATACAAGCGAACTGTTCAGTCATACAGCTACTTGTTGTGAAACGAAATACAATTACAATTTCAAGCATTTTTAAGTAGGCTACTTTAGCCCAAATTCCAGCACTTTTCAAACCTAGAACACAAAGCAACATTAAAATTCTTCAGGTAAATATTCCTTCCCCTGTTTTTGAGGGGTATTTTTTTACACTACCACATATCGTTATGGGAGGATACTGCACAGAATGACTTGAACGCGCTCGCGCTCTCACAGTTCGCGCGCAGCGTGCAAAGTCGAGCGCTATGGTCAGACGCAAAAGCATTTCTGAGCCAAGAAGAAAGCAAAAATATATATTTTTACTAGGGAAAATAAAAATTGTAACGCACAGTTACTTGGATAAGTAACTTTAATCTGATTACTGGACTGGAAATAGTAACGCGTTATATTACTCGTTACCGAAAAAAGTGGTAAGATTAGAGTAACGCGTTACTAAGTAATGCGTTACTGACATCACTGCAGGAGACACACACACACACACACACACACACACACACGACCGATACATACAGCTTTGGGAGCTGTATATTTATTAGCAGTTTTTTTTTTTTTTTTTTTAAATAAAAAACACAACCAGCTCGAATGACCACAGCAAAGTAAAGCAGAAAGTGTACCCAAGACATATAGCACAAATGACTTTGATGTATGTGTATGTGTGAGTGTGTGTTTATGTGTAACCTAGTAATGCAACATAGGATAAATGTATGGAATGTACTTACCAGCAAGGGTAGAAAGCTGCGACAACATTCCCCCAGAGGCCAGAGGTAGGCAGAAAACGACCCAGGAATCCCACCCACCCACGGCCCCTCCAGGAGCAGTGGAGTCCCAGGGCCGCACTTACCAGTGACCCCCGCATACCCGCCCCCGCAGGCGGGAGAGGGAGACCCCGGACAGCGCCCCCACAGCCAAGGAGCCCAGGTCCAGGGAAACCACAGGAAACAGAGCCCCCCCCCCAGGATGCCCCCCCCGCCATGGGCCGATAGCAAAGCCCCAGCGCCATGCGCCCCAGAAAATCACCCTCCACCCGGCAGGGCCCCCCTCCCCTCCCGCCGAGGAGCCCCGAGCCGCCCCAGACCACAACCACCCAGGGGAGCGGGCCAACCGCCCCCATGCCGGAGCACCAGGCCGAGCCCCAGAATCCCAAGGCGCCCCCCTTCTGGAGTGGAGCAGTAACCACAGGGGAGCAGCCGGGAGTGGACCGGGCCCGACCAGCCCCCGACCCAGAACCAGCCGTCCTCACTCATACACTCAAACTCATATATATATTTGCCCCTATACACCCACACAACCCCTTATATACCCCCCTACCATGCACACACCCACACCCATCCCCATACACATACACACACGCGTCCCCAAACTCACCCTCACATGTAGACCCTCACACATATACACCTACACACACATGCACATTCACCCCAACATAAATTCCCCACACATCCGACCACACCCATATACACTCCTGTGCATATAGGCCCACCCCCAAATGTTCCCACACCCCAATATATACACACATACCCATATATTCCCCCCAACATGTACTCATTCATCTACCTATACAAAAAGAGATAAGGACAAAGACACACATACATCCAAACTAACACACCCTCCGCGGCGGGGGCAAATGGCTGGACCAGCAAGGATCGGTAGTAGTTCCAGGACGCCACCAGCCCAGCCCCGCGCTAGCGACCCACCCCCGCCCCGGCAGGGAGCAGGAAACGGATGAAGGAAGGCCTTCCCACCCCTCCACCCCCAGTGCTGTGTTGTGTGTACATGTTGGTGTATATGCATGTGTGGTAGTGTGTGATACTATGGTGCAGTTAAAAGTGAGGGGACAGGTGCTAGGACAGACGTGGGCAAAGCCCCGGGCCACTGGTCAGTGTTTGTCCACACCCTCAAAGGCCCTCAATGTCTAAGGTGCAGTAAAAACTGAGGGACAGACAGTGGTGAGGAGACGGGTGAGCCATGGCAGCAGGCCCACCTCGTCAACCTCTGGGTAACATGCCTGCCCCCCAGGATCCTAAATGTACAAAGACTGTGTGTGTGGGGTGGGTGGGTGGTAATGCTTAGGTCCAGAGGAAATGGTCCTCTGGAAGAGGTTACTAGCTTACTAGCTGGCTCATTGAGCACTGAGCTGCCCCCCGGCTCGAGGCAGGGAATGGTCGACCCGGGGAGACTGGGGGGGGCAGCCCTCTCCGTCACCGCATCCAAGCCCAGATCCCCACCACCCCACCACAGAGAGCAGCCGGTCTGGACATCCACATACACCTAAACACATATTCTCTTTTGCATACGTATACACCCACACACATTCATCCCTTTTATATATCTCCATACAACATATACACCCACACACGTTTGTCCCATATACACAACACACCTATGTAAGCACCCACAGCCATATCAATCGCACAGTGATCAAACGACAGCAGACATCCACAGGATTGAAGACAAGCTAGTCTGAGTCCGGAACCCAGCACCACCGGCCCACCCCAGATACCCCCAACAGCCACTGCCCCACTCCCACCACTCAGGCACCTCAAGGCCCAGAACCAATGCCCCGACACAAGGCCGACCGACCCACCCCACCCAGCGGTGCGTCCGCAGCGGAACAGGCCACCCCGCGCTGGCAGGGCCCCAGCACGGGGTCGGGTGGACCCAGGCACCGGGCCCTGGGTCCCGCCACCTGGCCCTGCAGGGGAGGCCAGCCACCCCGCCCCAGGCCAGCACCTGCTTCCCCCGCACCCCCAGCCCCGCACCCCAGAGCTCAGAGGCAGCGCCACCCAAGGACCCACCACCACCACCAGCCAGGGCAAACACACAAACATCCCAGGTCGGCAGCTCCATCCCTCCAGCCCAGAAAGTGGCCGACATGAGCAGTCCCCCCGGAGTCGACCCCCAGCCACCAACCGGCCACCCGGGAGTTGAGGCCCCAGCCAGCCACCCTATAATGGAACTGATCAGTGGGAACCAAAGATAATTAAATTCTTCCAACTGGTCTTTAGAGGAAGCAGACATTCTCTCCAGACAGATGTGATCGAGTAATACGTTTTTGTAATGAGTAATATGCAGGTCCTTTTTTGCTTTCCAGTTGATAAGAATGGTTTTCTTGGCGATGCATAGGGCAGTGAGAATTATGTGTGATATGTTTGCCTCTATAGCCAATTCACTGACGTCTCCTAGGATGCACAGTCTGGGGGATGTTGGAAGGCAGCATTTAAGCCATGTGGACAAGTCTACACATATTTTCTGCCAGAATTCCTGGACAGGCCTACAATCCCATATAGCATGCATACAGTGATCAATTATATTGCCTGTACAGTGGGTGCATATGTTTGATTGTGCTAGGCCCATTTGGAACATCCTTTGTCCTGTATAGTGTGTTCTATGAAGGACTTGTAAGTTGTAAGTTGAGGCTCTTACTTATTTTGAAGATATTTGTACATATGTCTGTCCAAAAATGTTGATCTGGATTAATAGATAGATCTCGTTCCCATTTGGCTATCGGAAGGGAGATTGAGTCATCAAATTTTAACAATAATTTATACAGTTTTGATAATAATTTAGGAGTATCTAGATTAAAAAATTCAGTTACCCATGCTGATATTTCTAAATTCTGTTCTACTGTAATCTACTGTTGTTTATACCATACTCTGATATAAGTTCCTGAAATGTGACAAAGTTTCCATTTTTAATAATATGTTCTAAATTTTTTATTCCCTTATCATGCCATGATGTGAAATGTAATACTTTCTTGTTCTGACAGATGTCTGGATTGTTCCAAATGGGTGTTAGTTTGCATGGGATGAGTGGGGACCGAGTTAATTTAAAGAATTCCCACTAGGCTGTCAGTAAAGTATTTATACTGAGGCTTTTAAAACAGTCCTGATGCTTAATATTAGGGCTAATGTAAGGGAGGTCTGAGAGTTTTAATTTCCAGCAGAATGCTTGTTCTAGGTCCAACCATGGGCTGTCTATTAAGTCATATTTGTTCCATTTTAAAATGTACTGTAATCTATTGGCTAAGAAATATTGATAAAAATGTGGTAGTTCTAAGCCACCATTGAGTTTTGGCTTTTGCAAGGTTTTCAGACTTATTCTTGATGGCTTGTTTTTCCATAGGAATTTTGAGATGTTTGAGTCTAAGGATTTAAACCAAGCAGCAGAGGGTTTATTTGGGATTAGTGAGAATAAATAATTGACTTTGGGTAGAACCATCATTTTAATGGTAGCGACTCTCCCCATGAGTGATATAGGTATAGCGTTCCAGTGTGTGAGATCATCTTCTATTGTTTTTAATAGAGGGATATGATTTAACTGCACTAATTCTAAAAGTTTAGCAGAGACATGTAGCTTTGTAATAATTTTATAATAATAATAATAATAATAATAATAATAATAATTTTAAGATCTACGTTTATGAGCGAAATGGGGCGATAGCTGGAAGAAAGTGTAGGGTCTTTGCCTGGCTTTAGAAGTATGCTAATGTTAGCAGAATTTATGTCTGGGGACAGTACATGATCATTTTGAATTTGAGTTACCATTCTAAAAAAGGTTGGTTCTAGCACAGACCATAATTCTTTGTAGAATTCTACTGGAAATCCATCTGGTCCTGGAGCTTTGTTATTTGGTAGCTGCTGTAGGGCTTCATGCAGAGCCGGAGTGGCTAATCGGGAGATTCGGGAGGATTCCCGATGGGCCGGCTCATGTCAATCTCTAGTTTGGGCCGATTGGGAAGGAAAAATAAGTCTGGGCCGGATTTGGGGATGAAACTCCCGGGCTGAAAAAGTTGCCCACTCCGGCCCTGGCTTCATGTAATTCGGGCAGAGCAAGTGGTGAATCCAGTGCAACAACTTGTTCGTTTTCCAGCTTTGGGAGATTTATATTATTAATAATTTCTTCAATAGCTGAATCAGATGGACTAATCTGTGATGTATATAAAGCTTTATAAAACTCTTTAAAAGCTTTATTTATTTGTTGTGGGTCGTGAATAATGCTACCTGTTGAGTTCTTAATAGAGGAGATAGTTGTTTTTTTCTTATTAAGCTTTAACGGATTAGCAATGAATTTTCTGGATTTATTTTTATTTATGTGTCTTTTTATCTATTATTTCATTTAATTCCAGTTTGAGTTTTCTCAGCTTGTTCAGTGTGTGTTCTTGTGGTGAGGCAGCATGGGCAGCTTCTAAAGATTTAATTTTTTCTTCCAATTCTAATACCAGTGTTTTTTCTGTCTTTTTCTTATGTGTGCAGTAGGATATTATTTTCCCCCGCATTACTGCCTTCCCTGCTTCCCAAAGAACACACGGTGAGATTTATTAGCAGTTCTACACAAATTTAGATTTGGTTCATCCTTCATAAACTGGATCAAAACCTTACATAGCTCTCCTAATGCACTCGTTAGGACAAACAATATCACTTCACAAAGCTTCACTCTGCAGAGGGGCACCAGGCAGGGCTGCCCACCATCATGCAGGGCCGGAGTGGGCCCGTTTTTCAGCCTGGGAGTTTCATGCCCAAATCCGGGCTAAAATTATTTTTCCTCCCAATCGGCCCAAATTAGAGATTGAAATGAGCCGGCCCATCGGGAATCCTCTCGAATCTCCCGATTAGCCACTCCGGCTCTGCCATCATGTCTCTGCTAGACTTTTAGACTTAGTGCAGTTAAATCATATCTCTCCATTAAAATCAATAGAAGATGATCTCACACGTTGGAACGCTTTACCTATATCACTCATGGGGAGAGTTTTACCAAAAGTCAACTAATTATTCTTACTAATCCTAAATTAACCCTCTGTTGCTTGGTTAGATTCAAACATTTCAAAATGTCTATAGAAAAACAAGCCATCAAGAACAAGTCTTGTACTGTATGTCTTAGGTACACTTTCTGCTCTTCTTTCAGGAACAGCAGTTGGTGAACCATTGCAGTGGTCCTTTGAGCTGTGTTTTTTCTGCCCTTCTGTCTTTTCCCTTTTTACTTTCTCTCCCCTTCTTTTCTCTCCTCCTCTTTTCTCTCCTCTCCTGTATGGTCCACCTAACCCCAATTATTTTTATCACTATTGTTTTTCATTTGATCCATACATGTTGCGTCTTTGGAAGCTTCTGATAGGTTTACAGTATTGGCAACATCTGAGTTAAGTGGAGATACACCTGTGGATGTATTTTAAGGCACACCTAAAACACACTGTTTCTTTGTATAACATCATGGGAAAGTCTAAAGAAATCAGCCAAGATATCAGGAAGAGTATTTACTGATACTAAATCAAGTATAATCAGGTATTGTGCTGATAAACCAGCACAAGTCTGGTTTATCCTTGGGTACAATTTTCAGATGCCTGAAGGTGCCTCGTTCATCTGTCCAAACAATTATCCGCAAGTATAAACAAGATGAGAATGTCCAGCCATCATACCGCTCAGGAAGGAGACGGGTTCTGTGTCCCTGAGATGAACGTGCTTTGGTCTGAAATGTGCACATCAACCCAAGATCAAAAGCAAAAGACCTTGTGAAGATGTTGGCTGAAGCTGGGAAGAGTGTGTCATTATCCACAGTGAAACGAGTACTGTATCGACATGGGCTGAAAGGCCACTCTGCCAGGAAGAAGCCATTACTCCAAAATAAACATTAAAAAGCCAGATTAATGTTTGTAAATGTACACAGGGACAAAGACCTTAATTTTTGGAGACATGTCCTGTGGTCTGATGAAACTAAACTTGAACTGTTTGGCCATAATGACCATCGTTATGTTTGGAGGAAAAGGGGGGAAGCTTGCAAGCCTGAGAACACCATCCCAACTGTGAAACATTGGGGTGGCAGCATCATGTTGTGGGCTTGTTTCGCTGTAGGAGGGACTGGTGCACTTCACAAAATAGATGGCATCATGAGGAATTAACATTATGTGGAAATACAGAAGCAACATCTCAAGACATCAGCCAGGAAGTTAAAGCTTGGGTGCAAATGGGTCTTCCAAATGGACAATGACCCGAAGCATACTGCCAAACTTGTTAGAAAGTGGCTTAAGGGTAACAAACTCAATGTTTTGGAGTGGCCATCACAAAGCCCTGATCTCAATCCTATTGAAAATTCATGGGCAAAGCTGAAAAGGCATGTGCAAGCAAGGCGGCTTACAAACATGGCTGAGTTACACCAGTTGTGTCAGGAGGAATGGGCCAAAAGTCCTGCCAACTATTAATCCTGTACCTGTCCTGTAGACCTGTTCGCAATTTGGTGTTGGGGGAATTTCTCACTTGAACTGAGTTAGTGGGTCCCTAGACATGAAAAATCACTGAGGTGCTCGTCCGCCATAGTGCCACAAATTCCGCAATGGTCAAATTAAATATGGCCGCCATCGGCTATGATAAAAATCCAACTTTTTTGTTTCTGAATGTATATAGACATATAATACCTCCATTTAGACTAATTATGGTATGGGGAATTCATTACTGATATTGTTATGACCATACTGGATGATTTTAACCTTGAATGGTCATGGTCAAGGTTCTTTTCCTATTCTGAAGTATCGTAAAATACATGCACATGTAAAGTAAAGTACAACACAAGACAGAGTTTACAGAAAATGGACAAGGTTTAACTCTTCTTGTATTTTACCAGGAGTATCAAAACATTTCCAAGGATCCTAAAGTTTATATCTCATTATTAAACATCACACCAGTTGATCAACAGTGAGCATGCTGGTTGGGCAGGTAAGTAAATGTACCCTCTCTCTTCTTCACAGCTAACTGTTTAAAGGGGCTTCTGTATGGGCCCTTTCCATTGGACCCGTGTTCTACTCAGATGCCAGGGAAAACTCATTCGAGGTTCTGGCCTGGATGATGCATTGGTGGAGTGTGAAGTGTTTGGACCTGGCGTGATTGAGTCTGTGTTAAATGGCAGTCATTATGTCCGAGCTTTCACTGGAATGCTAATTGTGGAGGATGTGATCAGGTCACTCCAGTGGGAGATGTTCTGGCAAAACAAGGACAAAGCAGAATATCCAGTGCTAGCACAGTTAGAAGCAATGCACACTACACTTGCTGCAAATCAACATTGCCCAGAGCAGTTTGAAGCGTTGATTGAACAAGTACAGAAGTTGAATCAGGACTTTTTGGAGTTTGAGAAGGAGTGTGAAGCGAAGTCAGAGCTTTGCAGATTCTTTGGAGTTTGGCTGGATTTGGTGGCCATCATCAAAAATACTGTAGTCTCTGAAAGAAAAGGAAACTGGAACTTACACGTGGCTACTATAGAGGATTCTATGCCAATATGTGACTGCATAAACTACCTTCGTCATGGCTCATGGTATCTTGAACAAATCAAGGTGCTAGAGTTCACACATCCTGAGCTCTACCGGCGCTTCTCGATAGGCCAGTGGGTTGTGCAGGATCGCCCTGGCTGGTTCTGTGCTGTGGGAGGTGACATGAAGGTTGAGCAGACCATTCAGCGAGTGTCAAAGGGTCCTGGAGGTCACTACATAGTAGGAGCCACACACAATGCAAATGCTGTATCAGAGTTTGAACTCTTGTTCCACGAGATTGGGATGATCACTGATGTCCTCAACTTTCTCACCAACAACAACACTTTGAAACAGACAGAATGCCATCTTCAGCATGCACTGAGCACCACTCGCCGCCTTATATTCAACCAAAATGTTTCATAGCTGCTGGACTTTGTGCTAGAGCGGCAAAATCCCTATTCATTGACAGTCAATGTGCCTGTTCCACTGCACAATCTGCTCACCAAGCAGGCTGCTGACCGAGTTGTCGCTTCTCGCTTGCTCAACTGTCTCCAAAATGGGAAGCATGTCTACTGCTCCTATAGACAGGAGAGGTTAGTTGAGAAGACCAAAAAAATTAGCACTACTGTATCAAAGAGAAAACTACCTCAGTTCAATGAACAAACACAGAAAACCCCAACAATCAGTATGAAGGAACATAAGTCAGTTTCATCCAAAGACATGGCTGAGGCACATAGAAGCATGGACATTGCTAAAGAGCGGGGTAAGAGTATCCGGGAGATACTTTCTCATGATGTGCTTTCAGCATCTCCCCTGTTTGATGGTGACCTTCCAGCTCATGTCAACAAGTCAAAACTTGTCAGTGAGATTGAGCCTCAACTTGATCTCACCCAGTGGATTTCTGGATCAACTTATTCCACTCATGTTGTTGTAGACTTCATGTCGAAGATGCCTCAGATGCCTCTAGCACAATTTCGTACTTTAGGTGCAGTCATCAATGCCATCATCAGCTCAACATCATCTCTCTGCAAAGAGCCAGAGTTCATCCATCTTGTTCTAGATTCCTACATCGAGATGTCCCTAAAGGAAGGGGAGCGCATGCGGCGTACATACTCAACAACAGGCATTGACATCATTGGCATGAACAAACACACCCCCATCCCTCAGCAACTTGACAAGTTCTGGGCATCTGAGGAGAACAAGCGGAATCTCCAACTATTAGCTAGGGATATGGTGTGCAATCGAGCCAGTGGCAATGCTACTGTAATTGTGAGTTCTGTTGTCATTGATGATGAGGTGCTACCAGCAAAGGCAACTGGTGGGGAAGAGATCCCAGACCTCTTGAACTGGATTGAAGAAGCTGATGCCAGGTTGCTGGTGCATGTTGAGTGGGCTATTCGTGTGAAGCAGTGTGAGAGAGTTATCATAGTCTCCAATGACACAGACACCTTTGCACTGCTTCTCCGCTACAGCCCATACTTCCAAAAACTTGGGATGAAGGAGATCTGGCAGCAGTATGGCACTGGTGAGAGGCTTCGAATGCTTCCACTCCATCAAGCAGTCTCTCATCTTGGAGCATCACTGTCAAAGACAGTGATTAAAGCTCATATCCTGACTGGAGATGACTGTATGAGCAAGGTGGGGACTAAACATGCTGCTATGGCTTCTGATCCAGTCCAGTACTTAGCCAACTTTGGAGAAGCAGATACCTTGACAGAGCAAGATGCAGCTTTGGCTGAGGAGAACTTGGTGCGTGTCTGGGCTGGGGTCCGATCAACTACAACAGCTAAGACATTTGATGACTTCAGGGTAGAAATCTACACCAGTGGAAGTGCTGGAATTGATGTTTTCCCTCCCACAAGTAGTGTGATCAGAGGCCACATCCAACGAGGGGCTTTTCTGGTTTATACGGCATGCAACTTGCTTGCAGCAGCCAAGGACACCAAAGTAAGACAAGAGCCAACGGAACATGGATGAAAGGAGCACTTTGGCACACTCCTGCCATCAAAATGTCTAAAGCTCTTACCACCAAGTCTGCTCACAGTATGCAAGTGTGCAGGCAAATGTGACAATCGCCGATGTGGCTGTCGTTCTGCTGGAGTTTCATGCACCGTATTCTGCCATGGAAAAATGGAAAAATCATTTTGTAAAAACCCATCCCACTAATATGCATGCACGCATACAGAAATCACACTACATGGTGCACTTTTAGTTAATTTAATGTAATTTGTATCACTTTTTTGCTACATAGTTTTATTTGCACCCAGCTGTTTTATTTTATATCAATAGTTCAAAGGGGATGTTTAAAATGTTTTTTCTCTTCATGACTTGTATATATTTGTATTATTGAAAAAAATATTAATGTCAGATTTATTAGACTTAGACTTGCATCTGGTTTTTATTCTTTATAATGGACAAGTTGTGGGTTGTAAGGAATGCCGTCTGATATGTCCCTCCTAGCTACGCCTGCTACTAATCACCATGCCCCCTTTTCAGTCACATATATACACCTTCCCACCACTTCCTCGTCGCGAAGTATTGCCGTTCCCATGCAGCATACCAAGCGTTTCCATTGCGTGTTCGATCTCCTGTGCTTTGACCCTTGCTTTCTCTCCAGACCTCGCCTCCTGCCTAGCCCTCCTGTACCTCCCGGATTCTGCCCCCCCCCCCCCCCCCCCCCGTTATGACCCTGGACCGTCCTGACCATCCCACGAAAACGCTGCTGTTGTTACTGCACCTAGCGCTAGTGATACTCGTGCCGTTTCTTGTAAACGTGACTCATTTGAATAAAAGCGGTATACTTCCGCAGTTGGATCCCTCTCTGTCTGGTCAATACGTTACATGGGTAAGGTCTTCAGAATAGGAAAGTGACATTGACCATGACCTTTTAATGTCAAAATCACCCAATATGGTCAAAACAATATCAGAAATGAATTCCCCATCCCATAATTAGTCTAAATGGAGGTATTAAATGTCTATATACATTCAGAAACAAAAAAGTTGAATTTTTATCATAGCCGATGGCGGCCATATTTAATTTGACCATTGCGGAATTCGTGGCACTATGGCGGACGAGCACCTCAGTGATTTTTCATGTCTAGGGACCCACTAACTCAGTTCAAGTGAGAAATTCCCCCAACACCAAATTGCGAACAGGACTATAGGCCAGGTACTGGATTATATTGTGAGAAGCTTGTATAAGGTTGTCCAAAACGTTTGACCCAAGTGATGCAGTTTAAGGGAAACAGTACCAAATACTAATTAAATGTATTTAAACTTGAAGAAAGAAATAAAAATTGCCTTAAAAAATCAATCTCTCATTATTCTGGCAGTTAGCAAATAGAAGTAATTTTGGTAATCCTAATTTACCTAAAACAGGAAGAGTTTATTCTGATTTTATGTGAGACAGTGAGGGGAAAAATGCACATGTGTCTTTTTATATAGTGTATGTAAACTTCTGGTTTCAACTGTAAGTGTTGTCTTCAGCACACATAATAGTTTATCTTGGTGTTCCAAAAGGGTCAAAGGGCTCCTGCTTTTTGGGCGAAATCATTTCTTAACATTGTGCTAGATCTCACTGTTATGCTGATGACACTCACTTCTGTGTCCTGGACAAACCAGAGGACTTAAAATAATATTGAACAATGTGTAAATGCACTAAACACAAAAATGCTATTTAAGATTACATTTATCTTTACAGTAACTTATGGGCACCACAATCTGGTACAGTGTATGAAAATAACATTTCTACACGGCTTACAAAATGTTGGTATGTAAATACCAGCACAAAAGAATATTATGTATTCAATAATTCATATAAATATGCACTGAACTCTGACTTCTCATTCACATGAATGTTTTTTTTTGCATTTACAGGTCAATTTAATGGTTCATAAGACAAATGCTACAAAAAAAGATTTTATTTCTGTGAACTCAAGTTTATATTTATAAGCTTGCAACCCATAGAGTAAAAAAGAGGATGTGAGAGTTAATGTGAAGAACAGGAAGAGACTTTTATCTTTCAGAGGTTTTTGTTTCACCTCTGAGAAATAGGCAAGATGTTAAGAAAATATTCTTTAAAAAGGAAGGAAGCAGTAGAAGAACTTCTGGATTAAAGTGATACTTAGAAAATCAGTTCCAGTGGATCCTAATTTGGAGAACAGCCCTCTTTCACTCCCTATATAATGAGGTTCAGAATAATGATTCTACACTCACTGCTCTCTGTTCCACAGTAGAGGACACTGTACTTTCTACAGCTGTGAGCGTGTGTGTGTGAAATCATCCATTCTGCTAGAATGAGGAAGCTGTCTGCTCTGCTGTTTGTGCTGCTGCTCTGCTCTCTCCAGCTGGTCTTTAATGGTGAGTCTCCTGAATTTACTAGATACATCACTGTCAGTGTTGGAGGGTCAGGATCACCAGAGCAGGGCTGTGGCACTGCTAGATTACTGAACCCACATTCACACACACAGAGGGAGGAGATGACACTACCAAACCAGGACAAAGGGGGTCGTCGTTTGTTTACTGTGTACTGGGATCATGATGTGAACTGCTTGGTTGTTACTCCTACAGCTCCAAGTGTGTATATCTCAGACTGCTGTGCTAATGTGACTGATGTGAAGATCCCTTTGAAGAAGGTGGTGTCCTACAAACATACAGCAACTGACTGTCCCATTAAAGCCATTGTGTGAGTAGGAATGATTTAACTTCTAATACTGACATGATGATACCATCTTGTAAAAATTTTGCACTCTGTTGAAAAGGTGATGTTTTTCTTATTTTAATCATATTTTGTCGTCTCCTGCAGATTTAAAACAGTAGCAGGAAAACAGTTCTGTGTGAATCCAGATGCTGTGTGGGTCAGCAGCCATGTCACTACTGTGGACACTCGCAACAATACCACAGTGAAGACGACAACTACAACTCCCAAACAATAATCCAGCAAAAACTCCGGATCCCAAAATGTTCTACAACTCTGGCTTAAAAAAATACCCTCAAGTTTTGGTTTTTACACTAGAATTATTGTTTTGATTGATAAAAATCTCAAGCAAATAAGTCAGTACCACATTGAAGCAAACAGAAAAACTGAATACCTTTGTTTTTATTTTGTTATATTTGCTATCATTTATTTTTCTAATAAAATTATTTTAAATCAATATTTTATGTGCCATTTGTCCTTTTTCTTCTATGAATGTATTTTTTAATATAGGCCTTTTATTCACAAATGGTCTGCAATATCCTGAATGTTCTGCACCGATGTTCAGTGGCACTAGAGCACAGAATTGTGGAAATGCTCAATTTTTTACATAATGTGCCTTTAATTCTATTCAGGGATTAAGCTCCAATAAGTAATTGCAATACGTGGATCAATTAAAATTATTTCAATTTAATATTGTATAATTAATTGCACTAATGTTTATGAAAAATGTATCCTATTTCTTTGTGTACTGAAGTTTTGTACTCCGAGTACTAGTACACATCAGCCTTTTTCTGATCTTAGAAGAAAACGTGAGGCTGTGTGGAAGAGCAAACAAATACTAAAGTGACAGGAACGATTTCTCAAAAAATCTCTTTCATAGCCAAGACTCTAAAATGAGTCTCTCAAGGGAAGCAGACCATGCCTGCCAGCTCAGATATGTTTAGATGGATGAGCCATATCATGAAAACACTCCTGCACTTGTGTCAGCATATACTGCCCAAACGTTACAAAGAAGGTGAAAGTGAAAATGATGGTGTCAAAGCTCCAGGTCTTTGTGAACCTCTCAACATGGAGCACCAAGGTGTACCACCAATTTCTAGCCAGAACTTACATTTACATTTACATTTATGGCATTTAGCAGATGCTCATATGCAGAGCGACTTACAAAAGTGCTACGTAGTTGCTTGGAATCTCCAAGGTAGTATAGATAGTCCTGAAAACAAGGTACTCTAAGCTGGAAAAACCACTAGACGAAAGTCATATGATACCTAACAATTATGCCAAGTCATTAGTATACCTGAATATACACATCACCTGAGGAAAAAGACAGTAAGCAATTCCTATAACCCAATTATGCACAATACCTGAGAAAAAGACAGTAAGCAATACCTATAACAAACACCTGAGGAAAGAGACGATAAAGCACAGTAGATGAAAGCATAATTATGTAAAGTGCACTTGAAAGAGGTGGGTCTTCAGTTGGCGTCTGAAGACAGCAAGTGACTCAGAAGTTCGAACACACAAGGGAAGTTCATTCCACCACCTTGGAGCCAGGACAGAGAAAAGTCTGGATGCTTGTCTCCCAGGTGTCCTGGATGATGGAGGGTAGAGACGAGACATACTTGAGGCACGGAGGGCTCTAGGTATGCTTCTGGGTTTTACCATGGCCATCAAATAAGGAGGAGCTAGACCATTCTTTGCTTTGTAGGCCAGCACCAGGATTTTATATTTGATGCGGTCAGCTACCGGAAGCCAGTGGAGGGGGTGCAAGGGGGTGACATGGCTGAACTTGGGAAGGTTGAAGGCCAGCCGAGCTGCAGCGTTCTGGATCAGTTGCAGGGGTTTGATGGCATGCATAGGAAGACCAGCCAGGAGGGAGTTGCAGTAGTCCAGTCTTGAGATGACAAGTGACTGGACAAGGACCTGAGTGGCCTCCCTAGAGCGAAATGGCCGAATCCTCCGAATGTTGTGAAGGGCGAACCTGCATGATCGTGTTGTGTTAGCAACGTGGGCCATGAAGGACAACTACACCAAGGCTACGCGCTTCCATAGATGGAGTGATCACGACCATGACAACTTAGATATCACAAGTCTGGTTACATATGTATATAAAGGTTAAGGTTCTATATCAGTAGTTAGAAACTGAGGTCAATGGAGAAAGTTCTAAACTACCGGTAGTTATAAAGTTGCCAGTTCAAGCTTCACTAATGCCAAGTTACCACTGCTGTGCCCCTGAGCAAGAATCTTAACCCTCAGTCACCTGAGGTGTATTCAGTCAAACTGTAACATGCTGTTAGATAAAAGTATCAGCTAAATGTCAAACATATATAAATAACTATGTGCCAATATGAGCTGTGATTGATTTGGCTGACTGACAGCTCTGGTGAGCATATCGAGATACCTCTCTTCACTGTTGCATGTCTCCACCTGAGACTGACAGATGGCCCCACAGTGTATTCTTGGTATGGCCCAACCATCTAAACATCTGAACTGGCAGACATGGTCTGTTTCCCTTGAGAGGCACAGTTTATATTATTGGCTATGAAAGATGTTTTTTGGGGAAGTCATTCCTGTCACTTTAGTATTTCTTTATTTCTTTGCTCTTCCACAGCCTCACATTTATATATATTAGGGGACGCGATTAAAAAATTTATCAAATTAATTTTAAGCTTTGTATTTAATTAATCGAAATTAATCGCATTTCAATTTTTAACATGAGAAATATGAATTTAAGCTTGAATGATGAATGAATCAATGAACATAAGCATAAACCAGTCTACTACACATACCAATAGATGAGTGCAGAAAACAGAGCAGTTTTCAGAACACTGGAAATTCTGACCAAAAATGTTGTTTAATTTTGGGAGTTTTGCTCAGGATATTGGAAGAATAAGAAGAACTAAACTAAATCAGTCTACCATTTTAGATGGTAGAGTTTTCTTTAATTTCCCAGGTCTCTGCCACAGCCATAAAGTCCTCTGCACAGGCATCTCCATAGTGCCTAGAAGTGGTCTTCTGCATGCTCAAAGCAAATGACTGGATCTTCCATTCATCATCTATAATATGAGCTGTCACACCAAATTCTTGTTGCTAACAGAGGTCAGAGCCCCATTTGTGGTGCTCTTCACAATAACCTGTTTTATATATATATATATATATATATATATATATATATATATATATATATATATATATATATATATATATATATATACAGTATATATAAGGCCTATATTAAAAATACATTCATAGAAGTAAGAGGACAAATGGCACATATAAAATACTGAATTAAAATTATTTTATTAGAAAAATACATGATAGCAAATATAACAAAATAAAAAAAAAACATTCAGTTTTTCAGTTTGCTTCAATGTACTACTGACATTTACTTTTTATCACTCAGAGTGCACTGTGGGAGTTGTAGTTGTAGTCTTCATTGTGGTATTGTTGCGAGTGTCCACTGCAGTGACACGGCTGCTGACCCACACAGCATCTGGACTCACACAGAACTGTTTTCCTGATACTGTTTCAAATCTGCAGGAGATGACAAAATATGATTAAAACAAGAAAAACATCACCTTTTCAGCAGAGTGCTACATTTTTACAAGATGATATCATCATGTCAGTATTAGAAGTTAAATCATTCCTACTCACACAATAGCTTTAATGGGACAGTTGCTGTGCGTATATCTGTAGGACACCACCTTCTTCAGAGGGATCATCACATCAGTCAGTTTGGAACAGCAGTCTGCGATATACCCACTTGGAACTGTGGAATCACAACAAGCAGTTCAAATCCTGATCCCAATACACAGTAAACAAACATTACTCACACCAGAACAGCAGTCTGAGATATACACACGTGGAGCTGTAGGAGTAACAACCAAGCAGTTCACATCATGATCCCAGTACACAGTAAACAAACGACGACCCCCTTTGTCCTGGTTTGGTAGTATCATCTCCTCCCTCTGTGTGTGTGAATGTGGGTTCAGTAATCTAGCAGTGCCACAGTTTCTGCTCTGGTGATACTGATCCTCCAACACAGACAGTGATGTATCTGAGTAAATTCAGGAGACTCACCACTAGAAACCAGCTGGAGAGACCAGAGCAGCAGCACAAACAGCAGAGCAGACAGCTTCCTCATTCTAGCAGAATGGATGATTTCATACACAGACATTCACAGCAAGTTCTTCTGCTGATTCCTTCCTCTTTTTAAGAATATTTTCTCACATCTTGCCTATTCCTCTTAAAGTGAAACAAAAACCTCTGAAAGAAAAGTCTGTTTCCTCAATTTTCAGGTATTCAGGTATATTTTATTAAGGACTTGGTTAGACTTCTGTACACTGCTGTACATGGTGTTTTCAGGATTTATATTATATACAAAAACATTAATATTGGTTGTTGTGTCTGGTTAGCTGTCCTATAGTCCAGATACAGGACCTTGGTGTAGATGTAGTCAGACTGTCTATCACCCTAGTACAGGTCCACATGAGTTACTATGAAGGAAATCCTTCTCAAATGGCTGTTTAACTACAGCAAATATCAATCAAATATCAGCAAATCCCAAATAGCTACGAGAGCCACAGAAGAGGTGACCTGATCCTGCTGCAGTGAATCTGAAGGACTGGATGATATCTTGGAGTACTTGTCTTAGAGGACTTGTCTTAGAGACTTGTATTAGAGCTCATGTATTTGAGGGTGTCCCACTGGAGCCAAACTACATTGCAATTGTTCAATGTGCCTGTGAAACAAGATCCAACAACAAACTGTGAGGTCACTTCCTACAGACATCAGCAGAATTCTAAAAATGAAAGCAGAACGTCCTTTTGATTTATATATTTCTGAATGGAGCAAATATCCACTTAACAGGACATTTCTCCTGTTCATTTCTCCTATTCATGGAAGGTTCATGAACGTACATCCCCTTTCTTGTCTGTGACACTACGGAAATGTTTTATTAGGTTTTGAAATCGTTATATTGCTATAGATACGCTCACTGAAATAAAACAAATTAAATTTTCATGGCATAAAATTTATACACACACACACACACACACACACACCACATATACACGAACCGCCCACTTTATTGGGTACACCTTGCTAGTACCGGGGTGTCCAACCCTTTTGCGTTCATAACTGCCTTAATCCTTTGTGGCATAGATTCAACAAGGTATTGGAAACATTCCTCAGAGAGTCAGATCACGCAATGTTTTTCAAACCTTCTATTGTCCAATTTTGGTGAGCCTGTGTGAAATGTTTCCTGTTCTTAGCTGACAGAAGTGGCACCCGGTGTGGTCTTCTGCTGCTGTAGTCCATCCATCTCAAGGTTCGCCGTCTTGTGCATTCAGAGATGCTTTTCTGTATGCCTCAGTTATAACGACTGGTTATTTGAGTTACTGTTGGCGTTCTATCAGTTCGAACCAGTTTGGCCATTCTCCTCTGACCTCTGGCATTTGCGCCCACAGAACTGGCGCTAACTGGATATTTTCTCTTCTTCGAACCTTTCTCTCTAAACCCTAGAGCTGGTTGTGCATGAAAATCCCAATTGATCAGCAGTTTCTGAAATACTCAGACCAGCCCGTCTGGCACCAACAACCATGCAGCGGTGTCAATTCCAGGTTCAGAAAGTAAAAGTCCTCACCAGGATTTTGCTCAGGCTTCCTGGATTGTGTTGATTCCACTAATTTTACCTGGATTGCACTAATTAGAAAATCTAGCAAGCTTGAGCAAAATCCTGGTGAGGACTTTTACTTTCTGAACCTGGAATTGACACCTCTGCAACCATGCCACGTTCAAATTCGACATTTGCGTTAATGAGCAGTTGGACAGGTGTACCTAAGAAAGTGGCTAATGAGTGCATATATACAATGGAAGGACAAATATGAACTCTTCTAGGGTTTATGCTTCCTGCACTCTCCATGAATGAGAAATGTCCTCTTAAGTGGATATTTGCTCCATGCAGAATTGTATAAATCACTAAACGTTCTGCTTTGATTTTTTTAAATAATGCTGACTTCTGTAGGAAGTGGCTTCACAATCACTTAGATTCAGAGAGATGGTCAGCTCCTGTTTCACTGGCACATTTCACGAGAACAGTGGAGTCTGGCTCAAGTGGGACAAGACAGACATGTGAACAAGTCACTAAGTTGCAAGTAATAAGTAAGTCGTAAGTCTTCACAATCAAGTCTCGAGTCAAGTCCCAAGTCAATAATAAAAATAATAATAATTCT
This sequence comes from Brachyhypopomus gauderio, assembly GCF_052324685.1. Lineage (NCBI taxonomy): Eukaryota > Metazoa > Chordata > Actinopteri > Gymnotiformes > Hypopomidae > Brachyhypopomus > Brachyhypopomus gauderio. The sequence continues at coordinate 15,087,226 of NC_135221.1, read as the reverse complement.
TTATTTTTGTATAGCGCTTTTCAGGAACCCAAAGACGCTTACATTTAAGAGTAACAGAACAGACAAATGGAAACAAAAAAAAAAAAATACAGGCAACAGACAATAAGAATAAAGCTGTAAAAGGGAAGAGGTCATGAAGTATGGTAACATACTGGGAGCTGATGATGGAGTAAAGTAAAGTAAAGTAGACCAGTATACGGGGAGTTGACAGTGGTGTATGGGTTTAGAGTCAGGTATTGAATGTAAGGGGAGTGTTATAGGCCAGTGCAAAGATATATGTTTTTTAGTTATTTTGAAAGTGGAAAGAGAAGCAGAATGTTTAACTGCAGAAGGGAGGGAGTTCTAGAGTCAAGGTGCCATTCGAGAGAAAGCTCGTCGACCAAAACCCTGGAGGTGGAAGGTAGGGGTGGCCAATAGTCCAGCAGAGGAAGACCTGAGAGAGCGAGACGGTTCGTAGGGAAGAAGAAGATCAGATAAGAAGGTGCAAGATGGTTAAGGGCTTTGTAGGTCAGAAGAAGGAGTTTTAACTGAATACGGTATTTGACAGGGAGCCAGTGGAGACTTTGAAGGACGGGGGTGATGTGGTGACATGCGCGAGTGTGGGTGAGGAGACGGGCAGCAGAGTTCTGAACTATCTGGAGTTTATGGATGGAGGAAGTACTAATACCTGATAGGAGAGAATTACAGTAGTCGAGACGGCAGGTAATGAAAGCGTGAATAAGAGCCTCAGCAGCAGACTGAGAAAGAGATTATCTGATTTTAGCAATATTACGGAGGTGAAAAAATGAAATTCTAACGACAGAGTTAATGTGAGCAGTGAAAGATAGGGTGGAATCAAAGAGGACACCCAAATTTCGGATCAGAGGGGATGGGGAGATAGAAACATCATCAATGTGGAGGATGAAAGGAGGGGTTTAATTGAGAGCTGATTTGGATCCAATAAGAATGAGTTCAGTTTTATCACTGTTGAGCATAAGAAAGTTATGTTTCATCCAGTTCTTGATTTCAGAGAGACAGGACTCTAAGACAGAAAAGGGTGGATTTTGAAGTGACTTGGTGCTGAGGTAAATCTGGGTGTCATCTGCATAACAGTGAAAGTCCAGATTATAGCGACGCAGTATGTGTCCAAGGGGAAGGATGTACAGAGTAAAGAGGAGAGGTCCAAGAACAGACCCTTGTGGGACTCCTTGAGAAACAGGAGAGATTGATACAATCAAGTCTCAATACATTCAATACAACTGCAGTCAGTTGTCAATACAATCAAGTCTCGAGTCAAGTCCCAAGTCAATACAAGCGAGTCTCGAGTCAAGTCCCAAGTCTTAAACATCAAGTCCTAGTCAAGTCACCAGATGTAATTTCAATATTTAACACAATTGATGCAGTTGATTAGTAGTATATTAAGTTAGTAAGTAAGTCAGACTAACTAACGTTAGGCGTTTGAGTGTTTTGGTTCGCTTGAGTAAGATGTCGTCGCAATTGTCATCGTCACCTGACTGCAGGACAAGTCCTCTAAGACAAGCACTCTAAAACAAGTCTTCCAAGACATGTCCTCAAGGCCTTCAGATTCATGCAAGTCATTCATATTGAGGAAATGTTATTTACAGACAACAAAGTTTAATCTAATATTTAATCTGATACTGATGACAGTATAAACACTTGTCTATATTTGTTGTAGTATATGTATGTAGTATGTATGTAAGTTCTACAGCCATCTGAAAAGGATTTGCTTCATAGTAACTCCTGTGGACCTGTAGTAGGGTTGTAGAAAGTCTGACTACATCAACAACAGGGTCCTGTATCTGGACTGTAGGCCAGCTAACCAGACACAACAACCAAAATAAATGTTTTATATATAATATAAATCCTGAAAACACCATGTAGAGCAGTGTACAGAGGTCTAACCAAGTCCTTAATAAAAATACACCTAAATACCTGAAAATTGAGGAAACTGAGACTTTTATCTTTCAGAGGTTTTTGTTTCACTTTAAGAGGAATAGGCAAGATGTGAGAAAATATTCTTAGAAAAAAGGAAGGAATCAGCAGAAGAACTTCTGGATTAAAGTGATACTTAGAAAATCAGTTGCAGTGGATCCTAATTTGGAGAACAGCCCTCTTTCACTCCCTATATAATGAGGTTTAGAACACTGATTCTACACATTCACTGCTCTCTGTTCCACAGTAGAGGACACTGCAGTTTCTACAGCTGTGACCATCTGTGTGTGAAATCATCCATTCTGCTAGAATGAGGAAGCTGTCTGCTCTGCTGTTTGTGCTGCTGCTCTGCTCTCTCCAGCTGGTCTCTAGTGGTGAGTCTCCTGAATTTACTCAGATACATCACTGTCTGTGTTGGAGGGTCAGGATCACCAGAGCAGGACTGTGGCACTGCTAGATTACTGAACCCACATTCACACACACAGAGGGAGGAAATTACACTACCAAACCAGGACAAAAGGGGCAATCATTTGTTTACTGTGTATTGGGATCATGATGTGAACTGCGTGGCTGTTACTCCTACAGCTCCACATGTGAATACTGCTGACTGCTGTTCTGTTGTGAGTAATGTAAAGATCCCTCTGAAGAAGGTGGTGTCCTACAAACTTACACGCAGTGACTGTGCCACTAAAGCCATTGTGTGAGTACGAATGATTTAACTTCTAATACTGACATGATGATCCCATTAGGACAATCATATGCTTGATTTTTTTATCCTGTTAAACCTCAGTACTGTGCTGGCAGAATGATGTGTTTCTTGTTTTAGTCATATTTTGTGGTCCCCTGCAGATTTGAAACAGTAGCAAGAAAGCAGTTCTGTGTGAATCCAGATGCTGTGTGGGTCAGCAGCCATGTCACTGCAGTGGACACTCGCAACAAGACCACCATGAAGACTACAATTCCTAAACAATAATCCAGCAAAATTCCAGATCCAAAAATGTTCTACAACTCTACAACTCTTTTACACTAGAATTATTTTTTTGATGGTAGATCATTAAAAAGTGAAAACCTGCCAATGTTAAGATTTATTTTATTTTGTGTAGTATATTTAAACTTTTGTAATAAAAAATATTTTAAAATGGTGTTTTTCAGGCCTTTATTTAATAGTGTACTAAAACACTTTGTCACATCACACAACCAACTGGACTCAAATACCCAGAATTCCTCACTCTCCCCAGCCCGAAGTGCCATAATAAGATCATCATCACCGGATTATTGATTTCACCTGCAAGTCTGTCCCTCTGTTATTTAAGCCCCTTTCCCTTTTCATTAGTTGCGAAGTATTGCCTCATTTCTTATGTGTGCATACCAAGCGTTTCCACGGCTACAGTTCTGGTTCCGACTTCTGCTTGTGTCCTGGTTTCTCGTCCCTAGCCTGCTCCCTCGGATTTGGTTGCATGATACTCCTGCCTGTTCCCGGAGTTCTGTGTCATCAGGACTACTTTACGTTTCTGTGTACCTATTAAAAGACCTGTTGATCTGCACGCGTCTCTCCAACTTTGTATCGTTACACACTAGTGACAAAGGCTTCATCTGCACATCAATGACGTCATGAACAGGGAACGCTGAACAGGGCATTAAATATCTGTGTAGACTAGAGAATCTTTCAGAAACGTTCTAACCATTGGAAATTACTGCAGATTAACACTTTAACAAACATCTATAAAGGGCTCCACAGTTTGAATGTAGACTGTAAGGGTTGACTCCAGGGTTGGACCACAGTCAGCCACAAGAGGGCAATTGCGAGGCAATCAATTCCAAGGAGCTTCAGCTGATGGTTACTTGGGACACAGACTTGCTGAGGCTCTGTTTGAAATAGACTACTACATACTGGATACTGCATACTGGACTCAGTATATACTGGATACTGCATACTGGTCCTCGTAGTAGTATGCAGTACAGTTTCCAGTATGCGACAAAAGCAAAGCATACTACGGGGTCACGTGATCGTAGCGTTGCATGATGGGATGCAGTACACCACGAAGATAGCTCTGTTCGCGTGCTGGAATATTTCGCGGAAGTAGTAGGTCATCCGGGTATGTTTCGCGTACTGGAAATTTTCATTTTGGTCACATACAGCATACGACATACTGATTTGGGGCTCGATCAGTAAGCCAGTAGTATGTAGTCGGCTGTTTCGAACACACCTGAGTCTTGTTCAGAGTTCTGGTAGACTGGCCAGTCATTTTGTTAGGAGCCCTAGGGATCTTCCTTTCTTCTCTCTCTACTTGAATCCTTCTCTTCTCCCTTGAGTTGTCTCTCTTGTGTATCATAAGATAAAGGACTAATCTATCCGTTTCTCGTTTCCCTGTTGTCATGCTTTTGGTTGGGAAATCAGTTTGTTTTTTGTTAATCTTCCTCAGTGTTAAGGTTTCTGAAATCGTCTCTAGATGTAGATCATAGCCTTCAGGGATTATAGACAGGATTATAGATTTGTACAAATTTGTTCTAATCCTGGTCCCCACCACTAGTAGGCCTAATACTACTAACGCCACTATTACTATTTCTTTCTCACCTCCCAACTGGCTTTTAAGTTCAGCACTTGTGTTCTACAGTCACTAAACACTTGTGACGACTCACCTGTTTGGCCTCTGTCGCACCATCTAAGACTGCCAGGGTCCAATCCTCTCTTCTGGCAAGTCTCCACATTACATAGACGTGGAGTAGTTTCCTCTTTTATGTTTGAATTAAAGAACATTTGCAAATAAATGCTTGGGCAATTATCAATGAAAGTTTAAAGAGAATAAAATCATAGACAGTACAAGATAAGTACATGACAATATTGTTACTTCTATTACTAGTACTGATGTACTGTCCTTGCTAAAGTTGTAGGTTCAGGTATTCAGCTAGCAAACAAAACATTTTGTCTTGCATCCTCCAAGGAACAGAAGATTGTTTTTGGCTAAATTTAATGACAGAACATAGGGTTATCTCCCTTACTGCATTTTGTAAAACTTTCTAAAACTGAGAAAGATCATCAAATGCATACAAGTGAGTTTAGGATTATACAATCACGACAAATGCTAACACAATTTCATGTTGTTTACACAAATGTTATGCTCCTCTTTTAAATATCAATATGTTCAAGTAATTAACTTCACTTAATCCAAAATCTAAAATACGAGTACAGTATTACAACCCCTGGCAAAAAATTATGGAATCACCAGTCTGGGATGAGCACTCCTTCAGACATTTTATTCTGTAGAACAAACAGATCAAAAACATTATTTAATAATAAGGTAATTCCAAAGTGCAATTTGTTGGCATTCAGAAACACTAAAAGAAAAAGAAAAAACCTTGTGGAAATAAAGTAAATGTTATTTTTATTGAGTAAGCACAGGGAAAAAAATATGGAATCATGAAAAATAAACAAAAGAACAATCGAAATACATCACTAGTATTTAGTTGCACCACCTTTGGCTTTTATACCTGCTTGCAGTCTGAGGCATGGACTCGAGTGACAAACAGTATTCTTCATCAATTTGGTGCCAACTCTCTTTGATAGCAGTTGACAGATCAACTTTGCAGGTCTGAGCCTTTTTGTGAACCATTTTTGTTCAATTTCCACCGCAGGTTTTCAAATGGGTTGAGATCTAGACTATTTGCAGGCTATGACATAGACTGAATGTGAATGTGTCCAAGGAATGCCTTCACTGTTTTTGCCCTATGGCACTGAAGCGGGTTCGGGAACCGAGGCAGAAAGAGCTTAATCCAAAAATCCCAAGGAGGGAAATTTTATTTTCAACTCAACTCAAACAGCACTGTTTGCTCTCTCACCCCTTTCCCCCTCCCCTCCTGTACCCCTGGCGCCGCCCCCCCAGTGTCACTTAAAGGGCTAAGACTCCTTGAATGGCCAAGTCCGTTATGGAATTCGCTGTGAGGAGTAGTAGTCACTACAGCACGATGCATTGTCATCTTGAAAAATTTTCATAATCTGAAACATCTGTTCAATTGAAGGGATGAGAAAACTGTCCAAAATGTCAATGTAAACTTGTGCATTGAAAGAAGAATTAACCCCAGTCATCTCCCCAGTGCCTTTGCCTGATATGCAGCCCCATATCAAGGACTGTGGAAATTTGGTTGTTTTCTTCAGGCAGCCCTCTTTATAAATCTCACTGGAACGGCACCAAACAAAAGTTCCAGCATCATCACCTTGTCCAATGCAGATTCTTGACTCATCACTGAAGATAACTTTCATCCAGTCATCCACAGTCCATGATTGCCTCTCCTTAACCCATTGCAGGCTTGTTCTTTTCAGTTTAGGTGTCAATGATGGTTTTCTTTTAGCTTTCCTATATTGAAATCCCATTTACTGTAGGCAATTTCTTACGGTTCAGTCACATACATTGGCTCCAGCTTCCTCCCATTTATGTTTCATCTGTTTAGTTGGACTTTTTCGGTTTTCAAGACAAATGACCTTAATTTCTTTTTGTCTTGACGCTTTGAGGTCTTTCTTGGTCTACCAGTACACTTGGCTTTAACAACCATTCCATGCTGTTTGTATTTGGTCCATATCTTGGATACAACTGACTGAACAGCCCACATCTTTAGCTAGTGATGGGACATCTGAAGCAAGGCTTCGAGGCATGTACAGAGTAAAAAAGGGGGCGTGTCCGATGAAGCCTCGCTTCGGAGCTTGTGTCATATTGAGCAAAACCACATGATCAGCAACAAACGAGGCCTCGCATTACATCGGCCATGTAAAAGCGCTATGAACCCTGTTGCTTCGTGGGTTGTAGTAGGTGGTTAAATTTAAAATCTGGAACGTTCTAAATTCTTTTTGTTTGATCAGGATGTACATCAGATTCACACATCAAAAACAGACCAAAAACCATTGGAAGAGGCCAACCTTATTTGTAATGTTAAAAACATTTTACATTTGGCAGACGCCCTTATCCAGAGCAACTTACATTTTATCTCACTTTTATACAAGTGAGCAATTAAGGGTTAAGGGCCTTGCTCAGGGGCACCTCAGTCATGGCCTCAGGTCTGGGGCTCGAACCCACGACCCTCCGGTCACAAGACCAGTTCCCTAACCACCAGGCCATGACTGCCAAACCAGATCTAGAACCCTCAAGAAGCAATTATTTTAAACACAATCTGTTTTTTTTTTTACTCCGTTTCTAACACAAAATATTCAGTCTGCCTCAACAATCACGCAATTCCCAATATAGTAAAGTGCAACATATCTTCATTGTCAAATAAGTCCATGACATACAAGAAAACCAAACACAACCACTAATGGTCAAGGATTAGATTGGCTACAAATCATTTTAATAAATAAAACATGACAAGTATGATTTAATTGAGTCTCCTGTTACTAAACGTGAGTTTGATTGAAACTTTGTGACAATATTGCATTTACAAATTTTTTGAAAGTATGATCCAACTGAATGAGGCTGTTACAGTTTCACCAGCAGATGTCACTAGTGAGTGATGAATGAAGCCTCGAGTAATGAAACTTTTTGCAAAGCAAAGGGTTGGAAAGCTTCATTGCTTCAAGAGGCTTCATTTGCCCATCACTATCTTTAGCAGCCATGCGTGAAGAGATACCTTCTTCAAGAAGTTTCACAATCCTCTCTTTTGGTTCAAGAGACATTTCTCTTGTTGTAACCATGGTTCTTGCCACTCCACTTTGTCCAGCAGCCCTCCAAGGTGTCATGACTGCAGGTGTTTTTAACTGCAGACTAACGAGCAGATCTAATCTGAGGCAGGTGTCCATTTAGGGAAAGGAAACGGACTGGGTGTGTCCTTAATTTCTACCTCCAATTTGAGTGATACCATACTTTTTTCCTCAGAACTGAGCGATTCCATATATATTTTTCCCTGTGCTTGCTCAATAAAAGTAACATTTAATTCCACAATGTTTTTTATTTCTTTTAATGTTTCTGAAAGCCAACAACAGGGTTGCCAACTTTTCAAGATCGCTTGGAGTGAGATTTGAACCTGGAGTAGGTGGCGAGTGTAAATTGTTGAGGGGGGGTGGCGAACGTAAGTTGTTGGCCAGGGGGAGGAGGGGGGATGGGGGTGTGGCGACCGTAGATATGGATCACAGGTAAATAAACTATATATATTTTTTGGCGTGAGAAATCGGAAGTGTGGCGTGAGAGCGTGTGAAAACGGTCAAATGCGTCGTGAGACACACGCATTTGACCGTTTTCACACGCTCTCACGCCACATTTCCGATTTCTTAGTTGCCAACCCTGCAACAAGTTGCACTTTGGAATGATCTTAGTATTGCATCATGTTTTTGATCTGAGTTTGTTCTACAGAATAAAATGTCTGAATGAGTGCTCATCCCAGACTGGTGATTCTATACTTTTTACCAGTGGTTGTATATCTGCAAACAGGGTAGAGCGTACAAGCGAAGCAGGCTTTGTGGGCTTCAAGATAAAGGATTAAGATTAACACCTATTAAAAAAGCAAATGCTTACGCTATTTCCTGTTTTAGCACTTCAAAAAACTACTCGCAATTACCACTAGATGGCGTCGAAGACCACACAAGGAAAACTCTTATATTGAACCCAATCTATTCCCCGCCTGGCATATTCGTTTTTCTCAGTTGATTTGGTACATATCTCACATGATGATTTACACTGGCATCACAAGAGCACTTTTCAAAAAAGTTAATGCAGACAGCAAAACACAATGAAATACCTGCAGAAGCACGTACCATGCTCAATTATTTGGTTTAGCCTCAAAAGCAAATATTTGTCAATAAACTAGTCAGTGCCAGCACAATATCTCATCTCTGTCACTGCCTATGACCAAGGCAGTCAAAACACTTAGTCATGTTGTCAGTGCAACAGTGCACATTAAGTGTTCTCTGAAGGAAACTAGCTGAGCTTTTGATTTCAAGAACACTGTATATTGTGTGTAATGGTACGTGTTATATATATAAAATACAAAGTTTCTCATGACTGTATGTGGGAGACATGCAGCAAGATGGACAGCAGTCAAATTTCTACAGTAATCATTTACTGTATTGTTTGCACTGCAATTTGTTGACAAAAAAATCAGATTGATATTCAGGAAAGACGGACAACTGTTTGGCTGCAAACTATAACACAAAGGAGAAACTACAACATTAGAAACCCTCAACATCTCAAAAACAACCTGAGACAATTTAAGGGATTATAGTGCTTTCTGTTCTACACATCCTGACACTCCTCTCTGTTGGACCACATGTTTTCACCCACGTCACACTGGATATCTTCTTGGAAGATCTTCTTTGAAATGGAACTTTGTACAGCTTGTTTCATGGTCATCTGGTGTCATTTCAGAACCTGAACAATGGTGGAAATGTATTTTGAAAAACACTGTTGTCCTGTATAATTGCTTGCTGGATCGCCCTCAGCCTTATGGCATTATGGGGCAGTCATGGCCTGGCGGTTAGGGAACTGGTCTTGTGACCGGAGGGTCGTGGGTTCGATTCCCAGACCTAAGGCCATGATTGAGGTGCCCTTGAGCAAGGCACCTAACCCCAACTGCTCCCCGGGCGCCGGGCTAGGGCTGCCCACCGCTCTGGGCACGTGTGATCCACAGCCCCATAGTAATCACTAGTGTGTGTGTGTTCTGACTGCACAGATAAGTTAAAAGCGGAGGACAAATTTCGATTGGGGTGTAAAAATCACAATTGACAAAATATGGCACATTTTATTTGCTATGACCACAGCACATACAGCCTCCTCTTGTTGAGGTGTGAAAACAGGATCTCTGCAAGTCTTGCAGCCCTATATGGCATAAGAATGCAAAAATGCAAAACATTAAAATTGAATAACATATCATAATTTGCCAATGTGCAGCATTACAGCAGAGTTATGAAAAACGTATACGTAATGAAAGTGTAAAAAAAAGAATTGTATAAATGATGCCTGAGAGATTATGACAACATGTTCAGCATCGTTTCATGTAATGACCTCAACGATGACCTAAAGCCTAAATGTTTAGGTGGGTAAGACAATTCCACAGACAATCTGTAGAACACATTTTGATAAACATGACATCGGCAATTGTTAATGCTAAAAACAGCAGACAATTGTCTGTGACCATTTGCATGAATCTACAAAAGCATTTACAATGAGAAATTATATTATGATGTGCACAAGAGATGTAGAGATTGAATAAACAGTTTTTAATTTCAATCGAATTGACTGAGATAATGTGACGTGCGGTGCAGGGTGAAGGATGAGGCACAGAATCCTTACTTCACTCACGACATCACGTTTATTTAACAAATACAAATAAGCGCAGACAGCGCACGTAAAACATTCACACATGAATGACTCTGACAAAGACGAGCACGGGACACTGCGCAAACGCACATTAAATAGACAAACCACATAAGCCCTGAGTGATCATGAGACGAGCCACAGGTGAGACCGATGAACACACTCAGACACAACCACATCCACGAAGATCCACAGATGCAGACGGCTAGACGCAGACAACATAAACACACGCCCAAAGGAGAGGGGTTAGGAGCCGTAATGTGACAGATAAACTGGACCATTTTCAATAACCATTTTTATTACAATAAAAACTTGTGGAAAATCTCAAAAAATTGCATTTAGGGTAAAACATTTTTTTTCCCCAAATAGGGGGAATTATTTAATATGTGTGTTTGACGTCAGCGGTAGAGTATTTATTCAGTATTCGGAGTATGTATTCATTCTCCATGCTGGACTCTAGCGTTTAGCTGACAATGCAGTTGTTTTGCGATAAGCGATAAGCAATAATACAAATGGAGGAGACAACAATGTAATGAAGACTGAGGCTTTCAGCAGCACAGGCACGAACGTCCTGCTCAGGTCGGCCGAGTTACTGGCAGCGGAATATGCAGGACCTGTGGGCTTAGTGATGTGAATAAAGGACAAACAAGTGCAGAGTAAAAATAACACATTTAGGATGAGAAAGGGGCCGGGTTTGTATATCTGTGTGTGTGGGCGTGTCCCTCCTGCTGCGGGGCAGGGCCTGTATATGTGTGTGGGCGTGTCCCTCCTGCTGTGGTGCAGGGCCTGTATATGTGTGTGGGCGTGTCCCTCCTGCTGTGGTGCAGGGCCTGTATATGTGTGTGTGTGGGCGTGTCCCTCCTGCTATGGTGCAGGGCCTGTATATCTGTGTGTGTGGGCGTGTCCCTCCTGCTGTGGTGCAGGGCCTGTATATGTGTGTGTGGGCGTGTCCCTCCTGCTGTGTTGCAGGGCCTGTATATCTGTGTGTGGGCGTGTCCCTCCTGCTGTGTTGCAGGGCCTGTATATGTGTGAGTGGGCGTGTCCCTCCTGCTGTGTTGCAGGCAGAGGCGGTCTTTGCATAGAGGCATTGGTAGGCAATTGCCTTGGGCCCCTCCCACTGCAGCCCAACCCCTGACTAGCTAACTTATTTCTCACATATTAATGTTGATGGGCCCCCTAGCTAAATTCACCTTGAGCCCCCAAATTGCTAAGTCCGCCACTGGTTGTAGGGCCTGTATATGTGTCTGTGTGAGCATAATACTATTACTTCCTGTTTATTGATCAACCCTTCTTGGATATGTTTTGGTAGGATAAAAAAAAAAGACATTTCACATTTATTTTTTATTACCAATATTATGTAATAAAGAATTTTCAAATAAAACCAAATTTAAAAAGGTTCAGTCAGTACTAATTATGTATTCAAATAACAAGACACTTTCATGCTCTGTTAGTAAAGCACGATTCAGGATCTGTAGTTTTTTCTGCATTAGAACATGAGTTGTAGTCTTGGCTGTGGATTTGTTGGAAGTTTACACCCCTGTGATATGTCCGCTGACCCCCACACCATCTGCATTCACACAGAACAATTTTTCTGCTACAGTTTCATATCTGTAGGAGACGACAAAATTAAAATGAGGAGGAAATTAGGAGAAGGAAAACGTGATTAACACAATTGAGACGTGTATAGAGGTGGAAACATTTTACAGCATTTATTCAGAAGTGTGCATGTCCTCGCCTCACCCCTGTGGTGTCAGTATTAGTAGTTAAATCATCACTACTCACACAGTGACTTTAGGGGTAAAGCTGCTACTGGTCCAGCTGGAGGACTCCACCTTCTTCTCATCAGTCACAGTAGGACAGCAGTCAGGGATCTCTCTCTGTGGAGCTGTAGTAACACCACTCTGTAGCTGAGTCAATTCAGGGGACTCACCACTAGAGGTCATCTCACTCTGGTTCACTTCTCTCATGTAGGCATTGACCCAGTCAGAGGCAGGATTCATACAGAACTGCTTTCCACTAACCATCTTAAAGCTGTAACACAGATAAAGACACAGAAGTGTTCTGTTAATACAGCAGGTCTGGACTAACTGATCCAAGAAAATGTATGTGTATGAAGATCACAGCAAACATTCCTGATGTAAATGATATTGTCAGTAATAATTGCCTGTGGAAGATTCTCCCACTGGTTTTAATGTGAGTGTAAAATCAGCTTTTAATGGTGTTGCATTTCAGCAAGAAGTTCAGACCCGTTTCCAGAAATGGTAGATAGTTTATAGTTTAGTTTATTTGAAAGGGGATGGTGCAATTTCATAAAACACATGATTACACATTCGGTAGTTAAAAAAGCTAGAATTAAGCCTGCTTTATACCTCCGGACACGGACGAATTTCGTCCGTCCGTACCAAACGTAGCCTCCGTAGCGGGCCACTATACCTCTTTCCGGTTCCAACGTTGTTATGATTTTTAAAAATACATCCTCTAGAGGGCAGTATAGTCAAATTTCCGGCACCGGCGCACCAGCAATCCCCTCCCAGCTGTTTTTGCATCGCTGTTTATCGCGATGACCTGGCACCGTAGCAGAATGTAGCCTCTAACCAACTCGCAAAGTTTCTCTTCTAACTCGAGCGTCATTTTTTAAAGTCCAGTACTCTTCTTCATTGATTTTCCCGAATTGGTGTACGTCCGATGCTTCTGACTCTCTACTGCCCCCTGATTTCCCGTTTATATTGCTCCGTTGCTACGGATTCGTAAGCGCTCTGGCAACGGACCCACTGACGGATGAAACGACCTCCGGAACCGGACGAAAGGGTCCGTATCCGTAATTACCGTAGGGTGTGAATGGGCCTTTAGCCAAAAGGCTAGTTTTCATCTGTAGTCCACTGGCTACAATGTAAGAAAGGCAGGAAAGTTACAATTTAAAAAGAGGGAAAAAAACAATACATATACAATATAATACAAAATACATGCAATACTTAATAGACAAAAAAAAAACACCACAATATATTTTATCATATCATCAAAACAGCAACAGGCTTATCTTTTAATGTTGGCAGCTATAGGTATTGATAAGCCACATTTTCTTTTTTTTGTGAAGACCGTTTTAACAGTTTAACTTCCTCGGGTACTGGAGTTCCACACAATTGCACTGCTTACTGAACAGGCTGACTTGCTGAAAGTGCTTCTGGACAGAGGAATATAACAGTGACCTCTGACAGAGCCTTGAGTGACACACTTAAGGCTGTTTCTGGATGATGAACTCTGCTAGAGGATCTGGAGCCAATTTATGCAATACTTTATAGGTCAGTTTTAAGTCTGCAAATGTGTGAACACTGCAAATGTTTGAACAATTTAAAATATTGTGGTTTTTTTAAATTGCGCAATGATGACAACGCCTAGTTTTTAATCCATAACTTTAATTTCCTGTTTGTACAAGATTTCCAATGTGTTTTTTTTTACTTTGAATAGGCAATAGTTAAAGTGGCTGAAAATCTCTGAATGCAAATACATTTTTGCAGCTTCTGTTGACATATTTTGAATTGCAAAAAAATTTGCGAGATTAAACTTTATTTTATACAACTTACAAATATGGAGACCTCTGAATCAATTATTAATCTAAGATATTTATATTGGTAATTTGACAATTTGTATTCTTCATTAACATAGATATCAAGATCAGAAGATACTAAAATATGTTTTAGTGAAATACATGCCTACAGTTTTAGAGACATTTAGCTGCAGACAGCACTCCTGCAACCAAGTTGTAACACAAGATATTGTTTCAATGAGTTTAGCGGCAACTATGTCTTTGGTGTGACCATGAATAAAAAACCTGTATAGTCTGCATACAATAAGCATTCAGATTCCGGACAAACAGTGGGCAAATGTTTAAAAAAATATGGGGCAGTCATGGGCTGGTGGTAGGGAACTGGTCTTGTGACCGGAGGGTCGTGGGTTCGATTCCCAGACCTCAGGCCATGACTGAGGTGCCCTTGAGCAAGGTACCTAACCCCAACTGCTCTGGGCATGCACCACAGCTCCCTAATAAGCACTGGTGTGTGTGTGTGTTAACTGCACAGATGGGTTAATTAATGGACAATCTGCTGTGCCATCCACTTTTCTACTATTGTAGAAATGGCCAGAAGAATACTTATTGGGCGGTAGTTATGCAGAGAAGTTAAGTCACCAGATTTAAAGACAGGGGTAACATTAGCAACTTTACAAGCCTTGGGATAGTGACCCAAGATACAGTGTGTGGACTGTTACATATATGAAGGCATGTAGCAGGTGTGTGGGGGCCTCTCAGAGCAGGTGATACTCACATCACAGCTTTGATGGAGCAATTGCCATGAGTCCAGCTGTAGGACACGATGTGTTTGATGGACAAATTCATCTTAGACACTCCAGGACAGCAGCTGGCAGGGTTAACAGCACTAGGAGCTGGAAAGCATCAGCAAACAGTTACAAAGTGACTCACAACAGTGAGAGATAGTACCACTCTGAAGAGCCCATCATTAGATCTAGTACGTTCCAGTGATGATTCAGTCTGGGTCACATTGTATATACCATTACGTCGATCGCGATCGAAGGCAGTGTGGGTCGATCGCGAAGAAGTGTGGGTAGATCGCATGACATAAAAAAGTAGGGGATGAATGACAGCCTATCGTCCATCTGCACTGACGGTTGTCTTTTGATTGACATACATGGTAGCCAATCTGACGTCTAGAGTTTCACACACGCAACCCCCCCCGTCATCAAATTACGTTTGCCACCCCCAACCGCCCCGATTGACGTACGCCGATAAAAAATAAATAGGTAGATCTTTCTCTTGGTCATCTTATAAGTAGGTCGCAAGCTGAAAACTTGTGGGCACCCCTGGTATATACACTGTAGTGGGTGACAACACTGCCTCCCTGTGGTGGACTGGGGTTCAGTCCCTGTCTGTGTAAGTGCTCCACGCTGTACCAATAAGAGTTATTGGGAAAGACTCCCAACATTACATCTACCTCCCTGGACATTGTAAGTCACTGTGTATAAGAGTGTCTGTCAAATGTGTAAGAAATGCATCATGTAACAGAGATGGAGACTCACCATTAAAGACCAGCTGGAGAGAGCAGAGCAGCAGCACAAACAGCAGAGCAGACAGCTTCCTCATTCTAGCAGAATGGATGATTTCACACACAGACGCTTACAGCTGAACCTCTTTATATAGGGAGAGAGAGAAGGCTGTTCTCCAAATAACATCAGAGGCCTTCTCATAAACAGAAATGTGCACCCTTTCATTTACTTTCTCATTGATATCAGTTTCATTACCTGAGGGAGAAATATATTTTGACACAGTGATTATTTTAGTCAGCAAATGCAAATCTTATTGATTAACGGATATCAAAAATTTAACGTTATAATGCGGAGAACGCATAAGGTCGAAAACTTAGTTTAGGTTCAGCGAGTTTTTTTTATGAACTGTCATACATGTCAGTTCACAAAAGTTATTAACGGAATCAGAGGAAGAAACAAACCAACTGACATTATGCTAACTATGAAACAGGAAACTGCACAGACCATTTAAACCAACGTTAACCAAACCAAAAGCTACAATGATTAAAGCAAATTAAAATGTAAGAAAAGCTTGGTCTGAAATGCAAGCAAAGGTCTGTCTAAAATGTATGTGTCATGCTAATTCAGTCAGGATAGCTAATCCCATTGTGTGGGTAATGATAAGCGTCAATATGAAAGAATTAGGCAGTGTTACTCATGACGAGTGTCTTCCAGGCACGGATGGCTTTCCACTCGTGCCGGTAGGAATACGTGGTATTTTGAGATCCAAAATGAAACCACGCGCACTTTCAGAAGTTTACCAAGCACTAACAGTGACCCAGCTGTATCGGAGGTTCATTGATGTCGACAATGTGTGAACAGGTTAATGAAAAGTATATACTTTTCCTGTGGGTGCATCATTTAGGAATAAAGAAGAATTGGTTTGTCAGGATACATTAGTTAAGGCATTTCAGTAGTATTCACTCTTCCAAAGTCATGTATGACTTAACATGCTTCCTTAACTCACTATAATGGAGCTGAGGAGGTAATCAACTTAGTAGTAACAATATTCAGATTAATACATATAAATTACACTAATAGGAATAACAGATATAACAATAGTCTCATAAGTGATTAACATGCCACAACAGGGGAAATACGATCAATTGTATTTATGCATCAATATGGAACACAGTTTACACTGACATTTCAATAATACTGATACAGGGTTTAATCTATGGAAGTTATTCTTTGTCAATATTAAAATGAAAATGTAATATTCAAAATGGCAATGTAATCCTTAATTTACATTTACATGTTCCACTCACACAAGCAACTTTGAGCTCAAAATTTAAATTCACATGAAGTTTCATGTGATCATGCAAAGGTTGTTTCAAAATTATAATAAAAATGTTATTCACCTATTATGCATTTGCATTCCGTGATAATACTTTTGAAATGTACCACCACACTTAAAAGATGTCAAAATCCAAACATTAAAGGGGAAATAGCACGTCTCCTGTTTGCAATAACATTATGATACCAACAGCAAATGTATTTTGCTCAATCAATAGCGCTCAATCTGTGTCAAAATGCATTTTGAAAATGCAATCTGATCTGTATTTTCATTTTCATGGGCTTCCACTACAGTCCATCTACCTCCCAATCAGATTTCACGGTCCTCCACCTTATTCAGCCAATCAGGTTCTACCGCTTTCTCCCTCAGGCACCCAATCAGGATGGGACTATAGCATGCTTAGCAGTACAGACGAGTTTTCTTTAAACATGGCCGCAGAAGCGCTCATTAGATTAATTCAAAGGGTAGCAGATGAGTCCTTATGGTGAATTAACACTCTATTAGTGTGAAAGGTTAATGGAGCAAGTGGCAGATCTCTGCCATATCTGGTGCTGTTGTGACTGTTGTTATTGCCAAATTGAGAGCTGTGGCAGAGCACCTCAGTGTGCCTCAAACTACAGCGGTAGGACGGCCTAGTGATCAGTGGTGATCAATGGTGAGGAGGAAGACTGTGATGAGGATAACAGCAGGCACTGACCTCCCACCGGCCTGCTCTGCAGAACCTTGATGCACCCATGGGTCAGTGGTTCTGGCACAGTGGTTCTTAATGAGCTCCTATGTGATCTTTTAAAAGACTAAAACTTCATCCTCTGATTTTTCCCAAAATGATAGCTCATGTTTCTCTTTCTCTGTCACACAACTGCACACACACATATACACACATATACACATGCGCACACACGCGCACACACACGCACACACAAGCGTGCACACACATGTGTACACACACGCACACACACACATACATACACACACACACACACACACAAGTGCGGTGGAAATTCTGAAATCAATCACACTTAGACCAATAAATTATGTCTTTTTATTTACGTCTACAAGTAGGACTCTCTCACCCACAGAGCATCTGAGAGGTGAAGATCCCTGAGCTTAAACACACACACAAACCAATGTGTAGTTGCTTTATTTGAAAATAACATGTGCTAACCACAGGATGTAACAACCTCTGCCTGTCCATGTAGCTGCCAGCCCGTTTGCTCTTACCTTTGACAGAGCAGATCTCTAATGTGCTGATTCCTGTAGTCACAAGCACACTATTCTCAGCAGCAGTAGTTACTCACCAAATTGTGTAATTTCCCTCTACCCTCCTCTCTCGCCCACTCCTGATGCTGTCGCCATTGCACTGTTACTCACTGTTACACTCACCCCTGGAACCAACATTTTAGTCAACAAATGAGCAAAATAATGAGTTGCAGTTCTAACAGTATTACATAAATGACTGGAGGCAGAGACAGGCACAAGAATTTGTCCTGTATGTCCTGCAAATCCTGTATGTCTTACAAGAGACTAGACAACACACAGTCTGTCACTCAGGCTCACCTGAGGTGGAGTTAGACTGCAGCCCTTGGTAAACTGGCTGAAGATCCCCATAATGGGAGAGTAGGAGTTCAGTGATGAAATCTACTGATAGATGAGACCATGGCTCGGTGAGTGTCTTGATGAATTGGGGTTTAACTCTGACTGCAACCTCCCAAAGTCCTACAAAGTCATCTATTGCCTTAGGGTTATCTGGCTTCAAGTGCTTGAGTTTTTACACACCAGTGCCAGTATACATTGATACCACGGTGTTCTGAAAGTGGGGACCACAGTGATGAAGGTCCACATGGCTTGTTCTGTGGGGCGTCAAAAGGTGGTGCCACTGAGGTCTGTGTTTTGAAGATCTGGTGTCCCACTACGTGCTGACCAGCCTGCAGTGCTCCAATGAAACTGCTGTTTGTGTGATAGAAACCAAATAAAAACTAGGAATAAGAAATACAACAAAAACTGGAGTGTAGAATTACTTTCAGTTTTTTTTATTTCCTTCATGTGAAGACCTAAAATTCCTTGAAAGCTGTCCAACACATTCCCCGACACATTTGAGCGAAGGTGCATGAATGAACTGATGCAAATTTAAAAACAAAAACAAAACAGCTGCCTTCAAAATAAAAGCAGCAAAATCTTATTTCATGCACTTATCACAGTGTAATAGGTGTCATAGTCACACATTTACTGTTGATTTCTAACTTTTCAACGATCTCCCACCGGTCAGAGATAGTCAGAGGGCCAGATGTGGTGGTACAATGCCCAGGTCTGCTTTAGCTGCTCATCTTCAGTGTATGGAGGATGTTGGGTTTCCAGGAGCAGATGTGTGATTCCTCTGGTCCACTTCTTTCATGTAGGCATTGACCCGGTCAGAGGCAGGATCAATACAGAACTGCTTTCCACTAACCATCTTAAAGCTGGAACAGAGATAAAGACACAGCAGTGTTCTGTTAATACAGCAGGTCAGGACTAACTGATCTAAGACGGTCAAAGTGTATCTGTGCATGAAGATCACATCAAACATCCATCTACATGACAGAGTCAGTAATAATTGCCTGTGGATGGTTTTAATGTGAGTGTAAAATCTGCTCTTATTGGTGTTGCTACAGTATCTTCACTACAGCGTTTCAGCAGTAGTGTCCAGTCCAGACCTGATTCCAGAAATGTTTCCTAGATGCAGTGTGTGGACTGTTACATATATGAAGGGATGTAGCAGGTGTGTGGGGGTCTCTCAGAGCAGGTGATACTCACACCACAGCTTTGATGACACAACTGCTGTCAGTCCTGCTGTAGGACACAATGCGTTTGATGGGCAACTTCATCTGAGACACTCCAGGACAGCAGCTGACAGGGTTTGGAACATCAGGAGCTGGAAAGCATCAGCAAACAGTTATAAAGTGACTCACAACAGTGAGAGATGGTACCACTTTTTTTTTTTTTTTTTGGCCCACCTCCACCCCCCCATCTTTGGAGGACAACTTTGTTTTTATGTACAGATTTAAATGGCAATTATAACAATTCTGTATAATATATAGTATAGTGATAACAATATATAGTGATAACAATATGCAAAGTGATAATTATTGGGGTTAGGTGGACCAAGAAAAGAGGGGGAGAGAAATAATAAAAAGGGAAAAGACAAAGAGGCAGGAAAAGAAAGAAGAAGAAAAAGAAAAGAAGAAAAAATAATAAAATAAAAAATAATAATAAAATAAAACACGCAACCAGCTCAAATGACCACTGCAAAGAAGAACAGAAAGTAAACCAAATACATATAGTACAAATGAGTGCGATGTATGGGTGTGTGTGAGTGTGTGTGTTTATGTGCAACCTAAAAGTGCAACATAGGATAGATGTATGGAATGCACTTACCAGCAAGGGTGGGTAGCTGCGACAACATTCCCCCAGAGGCCAGAGGCGGGCAGAGAAAGACCCGGGAATCCCACCCGCCCACGGCCCCCCAAGGAGCGGTGGAGTACCAGAGCCGCACTTCCCAGAAACCGTCACATGCCCGCCCCCGCAGGCGGGAGAGAGAGACCCCGGACAGCGCCCCACCAGTCAAGGAGCGCAGGTCCAGGGGAACCAGAGGGAACAGAGCCAGAGGGAACCAGCTGTCCTCACCCATACACTCAAATTCAGATTACATTCGCCCCTATACACCCCTACCATGCACACACCCACCCCCATACACATATACATACACTCAAATTCACCCTCACACCTCCAAATTTACCCACACCTGGCCATATGTCCCCTCCCTCCAACACGCACTCATTCATCCACCCATTCAGAAACAAGAAGAAAACAAGGACAAAGACACACACTTATCCAGACTAGCACACCCTCTGCAGCGGGGGCAAATGGCTGGACCAGCAAGGACCGGTAGTGGTCCTAGGAAGCCACCAGCCCAGTCCCGCGCCAGCGACCCCCCCCCCCCCCCCCGCCCCGGCAGGGAGCAGGAAGCGAGTGAAGGAAGGCCTTCCCACCCCTCCACCCCCAGTGTTGTGTGTAGGTGTTGGTGTATATGCATGTGTGGAAGTGTGTGACACTATGGTTCAGTTAAAATTGAGGGGACAGGTGCTAGGACAAACGTGGGTGTATGTCCACACCGTCCCCTCAAAGGCCCTCAATGTCTAAAGTGCAGTAAAAAACTGAGGGACAGACAGTGGTGAGGAGACGGGTGAACCATGGCAGCAGGCTCACCTCGTCAACCTCTGGGTACATGCCTGCCCCCAGAATCCTAAATGAACAAGGATGTGTGTGTGTGTGTGGGGGGGGGGGGGGGGGGGTGGGAATGCTTAGGTCCAGAGGAAAGGGTCCTCTGGAAGAGGAGAGCCAGCTTGCTAGCTGGCTCATTGAGCACCGAACCTCACTGCCCCCCCCAGCTCAAGGCAGGGAGCGGTCGACCCAGAGAGACCAGGGTGGCAACCCTCCCCACCACCACATCCAAGCCCGGATCCACACCACCCCCACCACAGAGAGCAGCCGGTCCGGACATCCACATACACCTAGACACACATTTCCTTCATACACGTATGCACTCACACACATTTAACCCATATATACACATATACATATATACATACATCCATATATATAAATATATACATACACATACATACACATACATACATACATACATACATATATATCTACACATACATATACACCCACACACGCTTGTCCCATATACACCACACCCCTGTGTATGCACCCACAACCATACCAATCGCACAGTGAACAAACGATGACAGACATCAACAGTATTGAGGACATGCTGGTCGGAGTCCGGAACCCTACTTCCCGGCCCACCCCAGACATCCCCATCATCCACCACCCCACTCCCACCACCCAGGCACCTCGGAGTCCCAAGGCCCAGACCCAACGCCCCGACCCAGGCCGACCGACCCACCCCACCCAGTGGCGCAACCGCAGCGGCGCAGGTCCCCCCACACGGGCAGGGCCCCAGCTCGGGGTCGGGGGGCACCAGGCCCCGGGTCCCGCCACCTGGCCCCACATGGGAGGCCAGCCACCCCGTCGAGGGCCAGCATCCGCTCCCCCCGCACCCCGGCCCCACACCCCAGAGCCCAGAGGGAGCGCCACCCAAGCCCCCCCCCACCACCGCCCGCCAGGGCAAGCACATGTCATCCCAGGTCGGCAGCCCCGGCCCCCCCGCCCAGAAAGTGGCCGGCACGAGCAGTCTCCCCGGGGTCGACCCCCAGCCACCAACCGGCCCTCCGGGAGTTGAGGCCCCAGCCAGCCACCCCGACTAGCTAATGGAACTGATCAGTGGGGACCAAAGAGAATTAAATTCCTCCAACTGGTCTTTAGAGGAAGCAGACATTCTCTCCAGACAGATGTGATCAAGTAATAAATTTTTGTAATGAGTAATATGCAGGTCCTTTTTCGTTTTCCAATTGATAAGAATGGTTTTCTTGGCGATGCATAGGGCAGTGAGAACTATGTGTGATATGTCTGCCTCTGTATCTAATTCACTGACGTCTCCTAAGATGCACAGTCTGGGGGAAGTTGGGATGCAGCTTTTAAGCCCCGTGGACAATTCTACACATACCTTCTGCCAGAATTCCTTAACAGGCCTACAATCCCATATAGCATGCATATAGTTCTAAATTCTGTTCTACTGTAATCTACTGTTGTTTATACCATAGTCTGATATAAGTTCCTGAAATGTGACAAAGTTTCCAATTTTAATATGTTCTAAATTATTTATTCCCTTGTCATACCATGATGAAAAATGTAGTACTTTCTTGTTCTGACAGATGTCTGGATTGTTCCAAATGGGTGTTAGTTTGCATGGGATGAGTGGGGACCGAGTTAATTTAAGGAATTCCCACCAGGCTGTCAGTGAAGTATTTATATTAAGGCTTTTAAAACAGTCCTGACGCTTAATATTAGAGCTAATGTAAGGTAGGTCTGAGAGTTTTATTTTCCCGCAAAATGCTTGTTCTAGGTCCAACCATGGCCTGTCTATTAAGTCGTATTTGACCCATTTTAAAATGTACTGTAATCTATTGGCTAAGAAATATTGATAAAAATTTGGTAATTCTAAGCCACCATTGCGTTTTGGCTTTTGCAAGGTTTTCATACTTATTCTTGATGGTTTGTTTTTCCATAGAAATTTTGAGATGTTTGAATCTAAGGATTTAAACCAAGCAGCAGAGGGTTTATTTGGGATTAGTGAGAATAGTTAACTTTGGGTAGAACCATAATTTTAATGGTGGTATAGGTAAAGCGTTCCAACGTGTGAGATCATCTTCTATTGTTTTTAATAGAGGGATATGATTTAACTGCACCAAGTCTAACAGTTTAGCAGAGACATGTATGCCTAAATATCTAATATTACCTGATTGTAGTGGAGTGGTGGTCGTGTTCTGGAAACTACAGTTTATAGGCAAAACTGTTGATTTGCCCCAGTTGATGGAGTATTCTGTTATAGAAGAGAAGCTGTCTATAAGCTTGATTGTATTCGGAAGGGAAGCTTGTGTGTTCTGTAGGAAAAGTAATACATCATCTGCGTAGAGACTTATCCTATGGTTTGTGGTTCCTGTGTTAATTCCTGTAATATTTGCATTTTGTCGAATTGCTGCTGCTAATGGCTCAATGAAGAGAACGAAAAGTGAGGGTGATAGTGGACAGCCCTGCCTGGTGCCCCTTTGCAGAGTTAAGCTTTGTGAGGTGATGTCGTTTGTCCTAACCCGTGCATTAGGAGAACTATGTAAGGCTTTGATCCAGTTTATGAAGGATGGGCCAAATCCAAATTTGTGTAGAACTGCTAATAAATATTTCCAGTTTACCCGGTCAAATGCTTTTTCTGCATCTAATACAATGGTAGTCTCTAATTTGTTAATTGTGCAGTAATCTATTATGTTTATTAGTCTGCGTGTATTGTTAGCCGATTGTCTACCCTTGATAAAACCTGTCTGGTCTGGATGTATTATAAGTGGGGTGATTTCCTCTAATCTTCTGGCAAGTGCTTTGCAAATAATTTTAAGATCTACGTTTATGAGTGAAATGGGGCGATAGCTGGAAGGAAGTGTAGGGTCTTTGCCTGGCTTTAGAAGTACACTGATGTTAGCAGAATTCATGTCTGGAGACAGTACATGATCTTTTTGAATTTGATTTACCATTCTAAAAAAGGTTGGTTCTAGCACAGACCATAATTCTTTGTAGAATTCTACCGTAAATCCATCTGGTCCTGGAGCTTTGTTATTTGGTAGCTGCTGTAGGGCTTCATGTAATTCGGGCAGAGCAAGTGGTGAATCCAGTGCAACAATTTGTTCGTTTTCCAGCTTTGGGAGATTTATATTATTAAAAAATTCTTCAATAGCTGAATCAGATGGATTAATCTGTGATGCATATAAAGCTTTATAAAACTCTTTAAAAGCTTTATTTATTTGTTGTGGGTCGTCAATAATGCTACCTGTTGAGTTCTTAATAGAGGAGATTAAGATTGTTTTTTCCTTATTAAGCTTTAACTGTTTAGCAAGGAATTTTCCAGATTTATTGCCATGTTCAAAATTCTGCCAATGCAGTCTTTGCAGTAAAAATTGTGTCTTTTTATCTATTATTTCATTTAATTCCAGTTTGAGTTTCCTCAGCTTGTTCAGTGTGTGTTCTTGTGGTGTACCACAAGATAGTACCACTCTGAAGAGCCCATCATTAGGTCTAGTACATTCCAGTGATGATTCCTTGGGAAAGACTCCTACCACTACCATTGTGGATAAGAGTGTCTGTCAAATGTGTAAGAAATGCATCATGTAACAGAGATGGAGACCAGAGGTGGGGACTCGAGTCACATGACTTGGACTCGAGTCAGACTCGAGTCATTAATATTAAGACTTTTGACTTGACTTGAGAAAATATTCAGAGACTTAGACTTGACTTGGACTTTTACACCAATAACTTGGGACTTGAATTGGACTTGAACCTGTTTACTTGCAAAGACTTGATTTTTTTTACCCCAAATCTAAATTTTAAAGCGCATATTAATATTTATAAAGTACGCCCCATTAATTTCATTTCCGTCCTTTTGACGCAGACCGGTCCTCTGCTTTTCCACACTCTGTACGTGTGTGTGTGTGTGTGTGTGTGTGTGTGTGTGTGTGTGTGTGTGTGTGTGTGTGTGTGTGTGTGTGTGTGTGCATGAGCTGCAGCACAACCAATCAAATGGGGGGGTCAGCGAACGTGAATTGTTACCGGGCGGGGTGTAAAATGGACACAAATTAAGTATTATATCGCGATCGATCGATCGCCAGTGGTTGGTGCCAGAGCGAACTAGTAACTCATTGAATCATAGATATGGATCAGAGGTAAATAAACTAGATTTTTTTTTCGGCGTGAGATATCGGAAGTGTGGCGTGTGAGCGTGTGAAGACAGTCAAATGCGTGTGTCTCACGCTCAATGCGTGAGAGTTGGCAAACCTGGGTTCTGTATCTGAACTCGGGGAAGAGAGCCTCTCTCTGTCACCATCATATCCAGTTCTATCTCAGCATGGATTGTGTATTTGAAGACATCTACGTCGAGAAAAAAATATATTGACAAAAGTAGAATGAGTTTTCAGCTATGGGGACATCATTCTACGGCCTCATCGTGCACAAATGACATAGCCTACAGACTTTTGGCCAGTTTGGTCTTTTGCAAATGCAATGCAGAATAGTTTACTGAAATGTCTAAAGTTGCAGATTCCTGTTAATTGTTCAGTTCTTATATTTGTTTGTCTTGTGTCACTCACACATGGAGACACATGTTCTCCAAGAAACCAGATAAGAGAAGAGAGGGAAAAATGCTGTTATGGTTCTTTGTATTGTACTGTGAAAATATCAGCACTTTTTATTTGAAGATGGAGTTCTACTTATGACTTTTTCACAGAATATTTATTTCTGGAAAACTGTAGTTTAAAGTATGAATATTTTTGCAGCTAATTTTAACAAATTGAACTGTGCAATAAAGAGGTGTAATAAAAATTTTTTTTTATACTTCGTGTTTTCAGTTGCACATGTTTTATCAAGATGTGAGGAGAATACAGATTTTAAAAAGAACACATGTCTATTATTTACATTTAAAATATACCTGCAACATTGGTTAAAAAAAAAAAAGACTCGAAAGGACTTGAAATTCCAAGTTTCAGACTTGGGACTTGACTGTTGCCTGTCTTGACTCGAGACTTGACTTGACTGTCTTTGCTTGAGACTTGACTCGAGACTTGACTTGAGTTGACTGTCTTTGCTTGAGACTTGACTCGGGACTTGAGGATAAAGACTTGGACTTACTTGAGACTTGCAAAACACTGACTTGGTCCCACCTCTGATGGAGACTCACCACTAGAGACCAGCTGTAGAGAGCAGAGCAGCAGCACAAACAGCAGAGCAGACAGCTTCCCCATTCTAGCAGAATGGCTGATTTCACACGCAGATGGTCACAGCTGTAGAAACTGCAGTGTCCTCTACTGTGGAACAGAGAGCAGGGAGTGTGTAGAATCAGTGTTGTGAGCCTCATTATATAGGGAGAGAGAGGGCTGTTCTCCACATAAGAACACCAGACATATGATAGTTCCTCCCTCTTTACTTGTTCTTGAGTGCTGCATGGATCAGATTTCATATCTCTTCACTGAACTCTCACACGTGACCTGTAGAAACATACTGATCATCCTTGTTTGAGCCTCTTCCTGTTTAATTTCACATCTGCACATTGTGTTCCTCAGAATCATCTGAGTGTGTGTATCTCTCACATGGTTTTCTCTTTAGGTCTCAGGCTCACATGAGTGAGAACACACGTAATATTTTCTGCATGACAACAAAAATTACACAAGATATTCTCAACAGCTCAGTTCGTAGTTTTTAAAAAACTTAACTTGCTGACAAGGGTGATCTGTCTGAAAGGGGAAGTCCTCCGGCTGTTATCCTTGTCTGAAGCAGCCGAAAGAAGCAGCCGTTGGATCTGGGTGAAGCGAAATGACCCCTGCTGGGCTCAAAAAACATCTGGACCCAGGAGGGACCAAGGTATGCGGTCAGTTCCAAGCCTGACTCAGGGGAGTGGACACCCCTGCCGTGCATAGTCCCTTGGACTTGTGATTGAGCATGGGACACAAGCTCGAGCTTGATCACCCTGTAGCTGGCCACCTATGATGAGGGTTTCTAGTGCTGAAAGGCTGAAACATCCCTTGATTCAAAGGAACACTACTAATGATGTGTCCTAAATTGACAGATAAAACCCCCACGTCACTCTCACCATCAAGGAAACTCATGTGACTCAACATCTAATGGCACAATGGATAGTAATACCATCTCGTCCAGTGTTTATGAATCTGCCGTTCGGTGTGCTGGCGGTGAAGGACGCTGATGACCCTTTGGGGAGATCCTGGAGAGACGTGATTGCATGATGGACCCATTACTTCAGGATAAGGGAGCTGGAGAAATAGTGGCAGGACCGTGAGGCAGAACTACTGGGTACTGAGTGTTGATACTGAACAACTCACACCTCTCCATCACAAGAGACTGAGTGTGGATACTGAATGACCCACACCTCTCTAGACAACTAGATAAATTAGCCATTCTCACCATGTATGCCACTCCTCTGTTTATAAACTCCATTTAGAATGAATACTTCATTCAAATAGTCTGAGGTTTGTGTGTGGTTCCTCAATCTCTTGTTCTGCTACAGTTCAGCTCCAGTACATTGACACCTCCGTTCTGTCCAATCCGTTTTCTCTACGAGTTCAGAGAGCAACCACAAGTCAAGAGTCCAGAATCACTTGTAGTGAGAGAAGCTGTAATTTATTGGTAGCAAAGGGAAAGTGTTTGTAGGGGTGAGGTGTATGTGAGAAAAAGGGAAGTGGTGCAGTGAGGAGAAAGCTGTGTGTGTGTGTGTGTGTGTGTGTGTGTGTGTGTGTGTGTGTGTGTGTGTGTGTGTGTGCGCGTGTGTGCGTGTGTGCGTGTGTGCGTGTGTGCGCGTGTGCGCGTGTGTGCGTGTGTGCGTGTGCGTGTGTGTGTGTGTGTGTGTGTGTGTGTGTGTGTGTGCGTGCAAGTAGGTGTGTTTGGGGAACTGGAAGGGGGGGGGGTGCTTGAGTTTTCAACTCTTTAAGGAGCTTGTGGCTGGTGATGATACAAGGCCGTGTGCGTTCGTGCGTGCGTGCGTGCGTGCGTGCGTGCGTGCGTGCGTGCGTGAGTGAGTGTGTGTGTGTGTGTGTGTGAGAAGGTTCCTTGAATGTAAGTGGTTGTAATGCATGATTGACGTGCGGGGTGGTCAATGAGCACCTATTCCTTCTTGTGACTAAGGCATCTAGTCCAGTTGGACTGGTTCTTGCATTGGATCTTGCATTGAGCTCCTGTGATTAGTCTCATAGTTAAGAGGGGATGAACAGGGGTAGATGGGTAAGTAAGCTGCATCAAACAGCTCCATGGCCAAAGTCACAACGTGGTGTCCGGTGTTCCAGAATTTCATTTTAAAAAGTAAATGAATCTCACATTTTTGCTGTTTGGTTTGTTTTTGCAAAAACCAACAGGAAGTGTTCATTCCTTTATAAGGTTGCACTCATGTTCAGTGCAAAGTCTCTTCATCTCTGATTTTCCCCCTTTGCTGTTTTGCAATTTCTTGCTTCTCACGCTTGCTTCCTCTCTTGTCAGCAGATTCAGTGGTGAAAGCCTTTAATCTGTAACCATCTGTGTGCATTAGTTGGTTTACCTGTGTGAGACTGAGTGTGAGTACTGAACGACCCGCACCTCTCCCTCACAAGTCTACTCTCTCAGTGCTGGGCAGCACTACTCCTGGCAGTACACCAGTGCCTAAATCACACTCGCTTTGAGGAGAGGTCACTCCAACACACTCCACCCTGGTACATGTGAACTTCAATGTCTGTCAACAAATTAGTTTAGTTCCTACATTTAGTGAACAGGAGGTCGATGCCTACTTTTGTGTTTTTTGAACGAGAACTATGGTCTTTCATTCTGCAATGCAAACTGGGTAGGGAGGTTCAAGAGGCTTGATCCTCTCTGTTGCAGAGAACAGATTAACATTATGAATAGATTATGAATATGACATACACAGATGCAAGAGAGAAACTGATATTGATTGAGAAATGGTGTACCACCAGCAGTGGCCCTACTGAAGATCAGCTAACTTAGCTGGTGCTGATTGTGGAATTCAAGAATTGCCTCCCAGAGAATGTGCTACTACATCTTGATGAAATATACAGGGATGTGACACTTAAACAAAATTGTTAACTTTTATCTAATTGAGGAATTCTTACTGGAATTCTTATCTGAACCAACTAGACAAATCATTTAGCATTAGCTACATATACGACACTCCTCTGATTATAAACTTCCATCCATCCATCCATTATCTTGTAGTGGAGACAGCTAAACGCCATTTCACTGTGACACTCAAAATGGAATCCTTTCCCACTGAACTGAGAAACTGACTCACATCTCTTTGGTTGCATGTAAATTTAAAGACTGATTCTTTACACAGCAACAGGCCCCAAAGGACCCACATCCATAGTGGTGTTTACCTCCCAAAAGCCTACAATGCTGACCTTATGATCTCCTGAGCTTGGGAGAGAGGCCATCTAAGAGAGGCTGGTCAAAACCAACCTTCGTCGAAGGACACTGGGACCACAGTCAGGAAGGACCATAAAACTCTAAATTCCAACCTTATCTGATCGCCCACAGTTTAAACCCACTCTATGTCCTGTGTTATTATCCAGAGCTGAAGATACAAATATTTCAGAGATCTCTGTAACTCCAAATCTGATCTGTACACAGAATTGGGATTCAGCCTACAGGAACCAGCTCGGCGAATGCAGTCTAGAGACACCGAACTTGACTACCTTCCATACAAGGAAAGATTAATTATTCTTGAAACCAGTATTCAGCATTCCAGCCTTAAGAACAAAGGACCACAAGACCATTTAAATGTGAACACTGTGCCATGTGGTTGATATAAAGACACAACTTATGATCTTTCATGTATTCAGTATTAAGTGATCTTATTAGAATACGTGTTACTGTATAAACACACCACATTGATGCATATCTATGTATTAGTTTGTATGTTACTCATCGAATGTAATCATTCTCATGTGTATGTATGTGACCTCACATTTATGCCTGTCTGTGCATTATGTCATTTGTTGTCCAAAAGTGGAAATTGAGAATGGCTCAATGTGTAGACTAATAGAACCAAATTAGTTCTTGTTTAGGCAGAGTATGTAAGACAATTTATTTAGGATTAGTTTACTTTGTCTTCGAATTGTGTTAATCTGTCTTCTTTGGTTAAGTCATTAACTAGACCTGGAAAGACGGGCACTCCTCGCTCTCCCCCTCTCTCTCTCTCTCTTTCTCTCCCCTGTCTGGGCAGAGGTCATGAATATTCATTAATAAAGGCCAATGGTCAATGGCCTGATGAACATGAAAGCGCCTTACAATTACGCCCCTAAAACTTGTTTTAAAAGCCCTTGCTCGAAGCGAAACAAAGAGCTTGGCAGCCTGGTAATTTGGGAAGACTTGGAGAACTTCGCCAGAGTCGCCGAGACTCAAAGACTCGAACACGCCAAACCATCGCGACTGTTCGCTGGACTCACGCCGAACACCGCAATGTCCAGAAGAGCGATGCCAAGAAACCGCAACTAACGCTCTCACCGAGTCCAACAGAAGATTCTTCTTTATTTTATTTTATTTTCTTTATTCTACGTTTCGTCGTCAAAAGTACTTTTATTTTGTCTAGTCGTTCAAGTCAAGCTCATCTTCTTTCTCAGTCAAGTCATCTGCACATGTTTGTCTGCGCCCTCAAGCTTCGACTGTGACATCACCGCTAAGCCTCCGCGACCCGAGCCGTCTCACGTGACCTGCTCCGCAGACCTTAGCCGCCTCAAGAAACGAACCGTGAACGCGCACCGGTTGGTCCGCGTAACCACGTCTCTCCTTCGAAGTAAGACGCTCAGTTCATATGCTGTTTTGGGGTTGCCAGCTGCTATTTCTCCCGGAGTCCAAAATAGTAAATACTGTTACCATTAACCTGCCCAAACTTCCTCTTTCTTCTTTTCTATTCTCTCTCTAAAGACCTCATGTCCGTCCCTGGATCCTACGCTAGTTAGGCAAGCCTTAGGATAGTTAAATAAATCTCATGATCCGACAGTTGTTTATCACTCGCTATTGTTGTTTAATTTTATATTCTTTGTTGTTCACTATTATATCCCTGGTTTAAATTAGTAGATTCACATATAGGTTTAGTTTCAATTTGAGCCAAATCATTCATATGCTTTGTATCAATTGTAATATTAACCATTTAATAAATGTGGACATTTATTCATCTGGTCACGGTGGTAAATGCATATTTTGGTCGATGGTATTAGGTCACTGCGCGGAACCAGAACTTAACCCTTTAGTAATGAGACTGATCAAACCATATTCCACCTAACTCCGTTATCACAATACTGGTTCCTGAGCAATCAGGATGGTGCCCCGTTCATAATCCATAAACTAACATATGTATCCGCTACATATAATGGTGCCCCGTGTGAGGATTCCGTTGTCATATCTAGCTATTGGTCAGAAATGTACTGCTACCGTTATTAATTATTTCCATAATCCCGTGTCTTTACTGGTTGAATGTGAGCAAATGACTTGTGTTTTATGTTAAATGTTTCACGTCGTGTTTATGTCAGTGAAGCGTTCTTTAAGATCAGCTGTAGCGCACTTGCCCTAGTGCAATTCTGTAGGAAATTTAACATTTTCTGTAGGAAAAGAGGTAGAAAATTGAAGTTGCGGTTACCAACTTTAAGTTTATATCTCGGTCATAAGCTGAGTTTACGCGGGTACCGTAAATTCTGTCTGAAGTGACCAAGCTCGATATTTCGGGGACAAGGTTCGGCCCTAGCCTGACAACGGACGAACCTTGGAAATACGAGTTAAAGGCGAGAGATTCTTCTTCGCGTTTATCCGAAGTTAATATCTTGTCTTGACGGACAACTTGAGAGGGCTGCGTGTTCCAGCATCTCAAGTCAAAGCCCAAGAGCCACAAATTGCAATTTAATCCTTTCAGGTGGCGCTTAGGCGCACGGTAAATTGTGTATTTGTGAATGCCACAGCGCGGTCGTTGCTCAACGATGAACCCATGGCAAATTAAATATTTATGAGTCTTAATTAACCTTTGAACAAGTAGTTGATATTGTGATAAAAAATTTAACTTTGATTGTAATTGTGGAAACGCAGCGGTGCTCTTGCTGTTGCTGTTTTTTTAAGTGCTTAACTAACGAAAAGATTGAACTAAACTATAGCATCTCTAGACGTGGTCGTCTGAGATCAGTGTACATCCTTCTGAGGTTAAGTTAAACTGAACGCAAACTGAAGCAGCGCCGAGACCTGCTTGGGTAGGCGGTGCTAAAATACGTCACCTCTGACGTTACTCGTTGCCTAGCGGAAAGGGAACCTGTTAGCTGAACTAGCTAGCTGGCCTGCTAAGGCTAGCCTACTGTGTTGTGAAAGCGAACTCTTTGTCTCCCTCGCGTGGAAAGCCACACATTGTTAATTAAGTATAATTGTTTAGACAACGTGTAGACACGTCACTGTTGACACGCTCCCCAGTAGGAAGGAAACAATAGCTAAACTGGTTAGCTTTGGAAAGCTAGCCCTCGCCTTGTGAAACGTAGCCTTGTGTCTCCATCGTGCGGCTGCACATGGAATGTCAATACAAGTGAAGTGTTGAAGCAGAAATTGCTTTGACGATTGAAACGCCACATGCTGTTTATGTACCTAGTTAAAGCATTATAGTGTATTATACTGTACCATGAAGCCATTGTATAGAAGTGATTAATATTGAGTTATTAATGTTATTGTTGTTTTAGATCCACTTGTACCAATTAGTAATAAAGTGACTAAAGTTAATCAACCCCACAATCCTAGACCAAAGACAGCTCAACAGTTCTTGTTTTATCGTATTAAGTGAAATTTTAATTTTAATTTAAATTGGAACTTACATTAAATCCCATATAACCAAATACTTCCCACTTATCTAGTCTTTTAAATAATTTTCTTTTTGTATACACATTTTGTCTTATTTGTTGTTTTAATTCTTTTACTTTTACTAAGTATTACTGAAACAATCATTTAAAGCACATTTAACCATACTTTTATAATCCTCTATTTAGTCTTACACACATATCTGTTTTCTTTTGTTTGTTTTGTTATTTACATACGGGTCAGACCACTACCCACATACGCTAGAAAATCTTGCAATAACTACCTTCAAACACCATCAGATCTAGCTGACCCAATTCAAACTCTAGCAGATAAAACTTAACTCACACACCATGAGTAAGTCAGGTCAGGCCAGCGCCCCAAAGAGAGACGACACCATGAGAGATGTAGAAGTCACCTTGCAGGAACTAACCAAAGACATAGTCCCTGGCTACTTAGAGGAAGCTCAACAAGCTGAACCCACTAGACTAACGGACCTCATGACTGACTGCATAGCATCACACATAACTAAACAACTCAAGGGTCGAGAGCTCACCGAGGTCATAAGCAAGATAGCCCTCCTGACCATCACACAGTTGAAAGCCGCTTATAATGAAAGAGATCAAATGCAAAAGAAGCTCAACAATGCCGCCCAAATAATTCTCAAAATTGAAGAACAAAACACCCAATTAAAGAGAGATGGCATTGAAGCAGCCGAACTCAGAAATCAGATGCAAGCTGAAATGGATCTTGAGATACAACAACTCATGTCAGAATTGTCAAAGACCAAATATGATTTGTTAGTGTCACAACAAAATCAGCGCAAACAAGAGATCGAACTTGCAAGCGCTAAGTCTAAAATATGGAATCCACCCCAACCAAGGGGACCCCCAGAGAGAAGTTCCACCGCTTACCGGAACGAAAGACATCATTCCCTGAACCCTGAACAGAGCAGAAGACCTGAGTGGGAAAACCCTTACCCGGAGAAACAGAGTCCCGCGTCCAGCCACCAAGGTAGCCCAACAAGGCATACAGGGCTGCCTACCACACATGCTTTCACTTCAGGACACCCCTCAGTCCCTCCAAGCAGGCCTGGCCACATAGACCTAGCCAGCCTCGGGTCCTCTACAGAAGGCCAGTCGCCAGGAGGCTACCCGCCTCTAAGACCCTCTGACAGAGAGCTGGACAAAATAGCGCGTAACATCATCCGATTCGAACCAAAGCCCAATAGTGATAACGATGTCAGCATGTACTTAAAAGACATTGAATACTACCTGAGAAAATTCCCCTGCGCCACTGTAGATGACAAGGTGTACCTCATAAAGGTGACATCTAGCAGGGAGGTCAGTAGCTTCATCGAACGTCAGTCTCTCCAGATAAGAGCAGACTATAACCTGCTCTGCCATGCATTAGAAGACGAATTCTCCAACCATTTACATCAGACGGGATTGATAGCCGCTATGGAAACAAAACAGCAAAGGCAGGAATCACCTCAACAATACTATTCCCGCCTCCGTCAGGCCTACTTTGGGTCTCGCAATGAACCTGGAATGGAGGAAGACATGAACTTCAAGACATTATTTGTCCATAACCTCCATCCCAATACTAGCCACCAGCTAGGAGTGGCAGCCTGTCCTCAAACACTATCTAGCCGACAGCTTCGTAATCTAGCCATTAAGGGTTTCATCAAACATACCCAAAAGCGGTCCAAACCTCCAAAGGTCCAGAACTCAGATTCCAAACTCCCACGGTTGGAGCTTGAAGAGGCCCCAGGTTTGGAGCCCTCAGGCTCGTCCCTGACCCATGAGGCCAGAGGACGCCCCCAATACCGAACACCTGACGAAGGCCACGGACACTCTCAATCCCGCTGGAGGGATCAAAACAGAGACCGGTCCAACTCTACTACCAGCCGAAGCTCCTCCAGAGAGCACCAAGCTATGTTCTCAGACCCTCAGAACGGAGAACAAACTCACAGCAACTACAGAGGGAACAACACCCTTCCAAAGATGAAATCATATTCACACAACAAGCCACAATATGATAGTCATCCAGGTCAAACTGAGGAAAGGCATGGTAAAACTCACTGCAAAATAGATCTCCAGCCCAGAGATAAAGCCACTGACAACAACAACCCCCTTGGAAACATGAGCCAAGAAGACCTAGAGTTCATCAAACGAATAGCGGGAACCCTTCAAGCCACTAAAGCCCCTAAGGTTGACCCACTCTCCGTCACAGCGTTGAATGAAGAAAGTCCCAGACCACAAATTCATCCACAACGCCAGAGAGCAAAACAAGAACTCTACAAAAATTCCAGTGAAACAGAGATCAGGCCTTATTGCCCACCAACTCCATACGGTGGGGGGAAGACCACTAATACCCCCCCTCAAGAAGAGGTGAACTCCACCCCTCATAAGACAGTATTAGTTGTACAATTAGACCCAAAAGAAAGACTCGGCCAGGAGGATCCCTCCATCA
Source organism: Brachyhypopomus gauderio (assembly GCF_052324685.1). Taxonomy (NCBI): domain Eukaryota; kingdom Metazoa; phylum Chordata; class Actinopteri; order Gymnotiformes; family Hypopomidae; genus Brachyhypopomus; species Brachyhypopomus gauderio. The sequence goes on along the minus strand of NC_135221.1, from coordinate 15,052,123 downwards.
TCCAAGATGAACCTCCATTCCAACAGTTCCTAGGCCATCTCAGTGAGAAAGGAGCTGCACACAAACTCCACCTGTCAGTGAAGTTAGAAAATTCATTAACTCAGGAAGCTCTGTTAGACACAGCATCTGACCTCACCTTGATGTCCACCACTCTGTTCCATCAGGTTAAAGCCATAACCAGGAAAGCTAACAAAGAGCTACAGCCCCAAAGTTACCCCCTGAATGTCCAACCCTACTCACATACAAGCATAGCAATGGACAAAATAGTCTGGATTCATCTGACTATTGGCCCAATGAACCTCGTTCACCCAGTTCACATTTCTCCCCTGGAGACCATCCCCTTTCTCATTGGCAAGGATCTCCTTAACCGATTCAAGCCACTGATTGATTCCAAACAGCTAAAAATCTGGGCACAAGTCCGGGAACCATTACCAGCTTCCCTACCCAGTCCCTCGTCAGTGTGCCACACATTTGAGATACAAGCCACAATACCTGGCCACCTCTGGGAGCCGCCAGGCATCACAGATATAAAACTGACTAAACCGAAGCAAGACACTCCACAGCCTACCTGGCCCCCTAACAAGTGTCTCGCAAATCAAGACACCTTTCCAGGTGACCTAAAGACAACTGCAGGAAAAGAAGAACACTTGCAGCAAATCATCAATATGGTTCCATCTTCAACAGAACTTACAGGGGGGTCCCTAGAACATCCATGTAGTCCAGGGCAAGACCTAGACGCAGATGCCACAGACTTTTCCCTCCCTCCCGACCCATCAGTACTGGTGGGTACGAGGTCACAAACAGAACCATCAATCCAACTCAAGTCTGCATCAACTCAACCTGCATTGTCAGATTCAGATCTCCTTGCCTTACAGGCCCAAGATCCGGCTGATCACAAAATGGTTCTTTACCTCTCCGATTCCCTGACACATGACATTCTAGAACCTGACAGTAAGACTGTTCCTGACCTTAGTGACTTGTTTAGTGCTAGATCCTCACTCCGTCTAGTCAAGGGCCTGCCTACGTATGTCTCCGAGGCCCTCACTTCACCTGCGCTCGTGGTCCCTCGAAGCCAAAGGGGGGAAATGCTGATCCATGCCCATGACTCTCCATGTGAAGGCCACAAAGGAGTTAAGGCCACACATCAAGCACTGCAACAAGCCGCCTACTGGCCTGGCATGATAAAAGATGGGATAAACCACATCAAAGACTGCCTGGTATGCCACCAGATTAAGCCCTCAGTTTTGACTCACAGAGCCCCAAGACAAGAACAAGGACTAACCTCTCTGTGGTCAAACCTCCACAAACGCCGCAAGGCTACATTCACATTTGCACAACAACATCTCAGAAGGAATGCTAGAAGACGCAAAGCTTATTATGACGTCAAAGCATCCCAACATGAGTTCCAAGTGGGGGACAAGGTGCGGTCCTCTATGTTCGTCACACCTACAGGCAGGGCCAGACAATGCACAGAGAAATTAGCTCATAAGTCCTATTCAAACTACACAGGGCCCCACACCATCACTGACGAACTCCTCCACCGAATCAAAGTTCCTCCAGAAAGGGGGGATCCAACTTTATTTGGGCTCACCACGATCAAATCAAAGCCCATAAGACCACCTTAGAGAACAAAATCTAAAGAAAGAAATCCCATAGAGCTATCTACAACTCTTCATCCATACTCTACTCTGGCCATTATGTCACCCACAATGTGTGCTAACCAAGCTGTCTTTGTGCTCTAGACACTTAGTGGGGGTGAACCCTAAGGTGACCCTTAGCCCAACATGTAGTTAAATAGTTAAACAACGTATGATATGCATAAGTAACGATGTACAATTATCTCAGTAGGATGACCTGGCTGAGTGCAGTCCTGAAATTCAGCTTTATAACGACCTCACTGTCTTAGTGCTTAACACCTACAGCATCGTTTTAAATAAGACCATATGAACAGCTAATATGCTTCTCTCTGTCCTACATGTTGATGATGCTCACACCCAACTGGTAAACACACTTATTTCAGACATGTGGCGTGGAATCCGCACTTCCGTTGATAGCTCTGCTAGGGGAAGAACCCATCCATATTTAGTACCTCTCTTTTTGGTACAACACAATTTGACCAAAGCTACTAAAGGAACCTCCACAGATTTGTGGGCTCACTTTGCCTATACTTTAGGTGGTGTGGTTCTAATATATGGCAACCCTCAAGATAGGGAACCAATCTCCCTAGTTAACTTACCCATAGTGTTTACAGAAAACCTCTACCAAATTTACTCTTCCAAATTATGCATGGGTACGTAAGTCAAAGACATCCACTACTGTCCAAATCGTTTATACGTGATAGTACTAATGGTATTCGTGGCCTCTGATTTTTGATGAACAGTGCGCAGTGCCCTGTCACCGTCACCTCTAAAGCCTCCAAAGCTATACTGCATGTCGGAGATTTGGCTCTGTATCAGTTAAACCCTGATCAATATGAAAGTGAAATAGAAATAACTGACTTCTTTGCGAAACACCGCCTAGAACTAGAAACACATACCCTTACATGTATGAAGGTACCCAAGTGATTGACTTGACCCCAGTAGGAAATGTATTGAAGGAAATCGCGTCCCTACCTATCGCCCCTTCTCAACCTATCTCCTATTCCTGGTCAACCCCAGACACCATACTAGCCACCGTTGTGGGGTTAGGATACGTGTTAGTTTTAATATAGCCTACTTCTACCTAATGCGAACTCGGATCCTGCAAACCCAGTTAGACGAATGTACCAGCCACCTAGTCAAGTCTGTCAGACGCAAAGATCCTTACCCTGGCAGTGACCAGGGGGAAGATGAGCTGGATAAGGACCTAGTTCTCCTAGAGTTACCCTTGTAGTGCAAGATAAGGATAATGTCATACTAGTTAGCCCAACCTATTACTTATATGATTTCTTTATCTTTCTCTTCTCTTCATGAGGCAACCCCAATAAAGCATGTGAATGTTGGTGTCATGTTATGCTCTGCATCCTTCAGCTCTCTCCATCTTGTGGCATGCCACCCACTATCGTGGATGCCCTACCAAGTGGGGGATATGTAGTGGAGACAGCTAAACGCCATTTCACTGTGACACTCAAAATGGAATCCTTTCCCACTGAACTGAGAAACTGACTCACATCTCTTTGGTTGCATGTAAATTTAAAGACTGATTCTTTACACAGCAACAGGCCCCAAAGGACCCACATCCATAGTGGTGTTTACCTCCCAAAAGCCTACAATGCTGACCTTATGATCTCCTGAGCTTGGGAGAGAGGCCATCCAAGAGAGGCTGGTCAAAACCAACCTTCGTCGAAGGACACTGGGACCACAGTCAGGAAGGACCATAAAACTCTAAATTCCAACCTTATCTGATCGCCCACAGTTTAAACCCACTCTATGTCCTGTGTTATAATCCAGAGCTGAAGATACAAATATTTCAGAGATCTCTGTAACTCCAAATCTGATCTGTACACAGAATTGGGATTCAGCCTACAGGAACCAGCTCGGCGAATGCAGTCTAGAGACACCGAACTTGACTACCTTCCATACAAGGAAAGATTAATTATTCTTGAAACCAGTATTCAGCATTCCAGCCTTAAGAACAAAGGACCACAAGACCATTTAAATGTGAACACTGTGCCATGTGGTTGATATAAAGACACAACTTATGATCTTTCATGTATTCAGTATTAAGTGATCTTATTAGAATACGTGTTACTGTATAAACACACCACATTGATGCATATCTATGTATTAGTTTGTATGTTACTCATCGAATGTAATCATTCTCATGTGTACGTATGTGACCTCACATTTATGCCTGTCTGTGCATTATGTCATTTGTTGTCCAAAAGTGGAAATTGAGAATGGCTCAATGTGTAGACTAATAGAACCAAATTAGTTCTTGTTTAGGCAGAGTATGTAAGACAATTTATTTAGGATTAGTTTACTTTGTCTTCGAATTGTGTTAATCTGTCTTCTTTGGTTAAGTCATTAACTAGACCTGGAAAGACGGGCACTCCTCGCTCTCCCCCTCTCTCTCTCTCTCTTTCTCTCCCCTGTCTGGGCAGAGGTCATGAATATTCATTAATAAAGGCCAATGGTCAATGGCCTGATGAACATGAAAGCGCCTTACAATTACGCCCCTAAAACTTGTTTTAAAAGCCCTTGCTCGAAGCGAAACAAAGAGCTTGGCAGCCTGGTAATTTGGGAAGACTTGGAGAACTTCGCCAGAGTCGCCGAGACTCAAAGACTCGAACACGCCAAACCATCGCGACTGTTCGCTGGACTCACGCCGAACACCGCAATGTCCAGAAGAGCGATGCCAAGAAACCGCAACTAACGCTCTCACCGAGTCCAACAGAAGATTCTTCTTTATTTTATTTTATTTTCTTTATTCTACGTTTCGTCGTCAAAAGTACTTTTATTTTGTCTAGTCGTTCAAGTCAAGCTCATCTTCTTTCTCAGTCAAGTCATCTGCACATGTTTGTCTGCGCCCTCAAGCTTCGACTGTGACATCACCGCTAAGCCTCCGCGACCCGAGCCGTCTCACGTGACCTGCTCCGCAGACCTTAGCCGCCTCAAGAAACGAACCGTGAACGCGCACCGGTTGGTCCGCGTAACCACGTCTCTCCTTCGAAGTAAGACGCTCAGTTCATATGCTGTTTTGGGGTTGCCAGCTGCTATTTCTCCCGGAGTCCAAAATAGTAAATACTGTTACCATTAACCTGCCCAAACTTCCTCTTTCTTCTTTTCTATTCTCTCTCTAAAGACCTCATGTCCGTCCCTGGATCCTACGCTAGTTAGGCAAGCCTTAGGATAGTTAAATAAATCTCATGATCCGACAGTTGTTTATCACTCGCTATTGTTGTTTAATTTTATATTCTTTGTTGTTCACTATTATATCCCTGGTTTAAATTAGTAGATTCACATATAGGTTTAGTTTCAATTTGAGCCAAATCATTCATATGCTTTGTATCAATTGTAATATTAACCATTTAATAAATGTGGACATTTATTCATCTGGTCACGGTGGTAAATGCATATTTTGGTCGATGGTATTAGGTCACTGCGCGGAACCAGAACTTAACCCTTTAGTAATGAGACTGATCAAACCATATTCCACCTAACTCCGTTATCACAATACTGGTTCCTGAGCAATCAGGATGGTGCCCCGTTCATAATCCATAAACTAACATATGTATCCGCTACAATCTGAACCGCTTAATCCCGCTAGTCGGGGTCACGGGGGGGCTGGAGCCAATCCCAACATCTCCGGGCGAAGGCAGGGTACACCAGGGGCAGGTCACCAGTCCACCGCATGGCCAACACACACGCACGCACTCACACCTACGGGCAATTTAGCATGATCAATCAACCTAACACGCATGTCTTTGGACCGTGGGAGGAAACCGGAGTACCCGGAGGAAACCCACGCAGGCACAGGGAGAACATGCAAACTCCACACAGAGCAGCCCAGACCGAGAATCGAACCCAGACCGCCTTGCTGTGAGGCAACAGTGCTAACCACCACACCACCGTGCCGCCCCTGATTATAAACTTCATTCAGAATAAAGATTCAAAGGGTCTGAGGTTTGTGTGTGGTTCCTCAGTCTCTTGTTCTGCTACAGTTCAGCTCCCGACACTCACATCCCTGTTCTGTCCAGTCCGTTCCTACGAGCTGAGATCAACCCCAAATCAGGAGGTCAGAGTAATTTTTAGTGAGAGAAGCTGTGTGTGTGTGTGTGTGTGTGTGTGTGTGTGTGTGTGTGAGAGAGAGAGAGAGACAGACAGACAGACAGACAGACAGAGAGAGAGAGAGAGAGAGAGAGAGAGAGAGAGACAGAGAGAGAGAGAGAGAGAGAGAGAGAGAGAGAGAGAGAGCAGATGGGTGTCAGCACAGCTGGAAACTAGTGAGCTGCTAGCAGTTCTTATTAAATCTTTTCCAACAGGAAGCACAACGGGATGTTAGAGGGAGGAGACAGAACTTGTGCTGAACCATCAGGTTACATCATCTTCATCTAGACTAACATATTGATTTTACACTAATGCCAAGAATTTTATTTTTTCCTAAAGTGTTTGCATTGATATTTTTAAGGAGGGACGAGGGAGTCTGAAGGAGGAAAAGGGCCCAAGACAAGCCCATAAAGCAGATCACTACTGCATTTACATTTACATTTATGGCATTTAGCAGACGCTCTTATCCAGTGCGACTTACAAAAGTAATGACCAATGAATACTTATTACCAATGACCTGATGTGTTGATATTTTCCCAGTTTTTTTTTCTCTACAAAATTCCTCAGTGTCCTGAGGCTTTTTTCCCTTCAGTTTGAACTACTTTTATGTGGTGGGTTATGGTTTGTCTTTTCTTTTTCTTTCCTTCGTCAGTTGTTCAAGAATCTTTAATGATCCACAGCATTAGTTTAATCATGATTTGGTCAATTTTAAGCATGTCAAACCTCTTCTGAAAGCTGACTAGCCAATAGCAACCAAAATTTTAATCAATTTTAATGTAACTTGTATGTTATAGCTTAGTGATTCAGCAGGTAGCCTGTCAGTTTGACCTGATGTCTGGATCTTGATAGGGTTGTCTAGAATGTATAGAGCCCCTCAACAGACTACCGAGAGTTAAAATAGCTTTAAAATGACATTAAAAATTGGATGAAGCATCCATGTGTTTAACACTTTATGCAGAATACTCTAACTTTCCAAATAATTAATTTGCATATGATGAGCTATCATTGTGAGTGTCCAGACCAGAGAGCACTGTGGGAGTTGTAGTTGTAGTCTTCATTGTGACATTCAATTTGTCGGTTTGCTTCAACGTGGTACTGATTTATTTACTTAAGGTTTTTATCACTCAGAGAGCACTGTGTGAGTTGTAGTTGTAGTCTTCACTGTGGTACTGTTGCGAGTGTCCACAGTAGTGACATGGCTGCTGACCCACACAGCATCTGGACTCACACAGAACTGTTTTCCTGCTACTGTTTTAAATCTGCAGGAGACAACAAAATATGATTAAAACAAGCGACACATTACTATGATAACATAGTGCTAAAGTGTAACATGGTTAAGAATCAAGTGCACATTTGTCCTAATGGCATCATCATGTCAGTATTAGAAGTTAAATCATTCACATAATGGCTCTAATGGAACAGTCAGTTGGTGTATATCTGTAGGACACCACCTTCTTCAGAGGGATCTTCACATTACTCACATTAGCACAGCAGTCTGAGATATACACAGGTGGAGCTGTAGGAGTAACAACCAAGCAGTTCACATCATGATCCCAGTACACAGTAAACAAACGACGGCCCCTTTGTCCTGGTTTGGTAGGGTCATCTCCTCCCTCTGTGTGTGTGAATGTGGGTTCAGTAATCTAGCAGTGCCACAGTCCTGCTCTGGTGATACTGATCCTCCAACACTGACAGTGATGTATCTAGTAAATTCAGGAGACTCACCACTAGAGACCAGCTGGAGAGACCAGAGCAGCAGCACATACAGCAGAGCAGACAGCTTCCTCATTCTAGCAGAATGGCATGAATCTCACATTTTTGTTGTTTGGTTTCTTTTGATTTTTTCCCCACACCTCTCCACTGCATCCCCTAGGGGGCACTATTGCTCAGCTTCACCAGTGTACTGATTACACAAACACTCACCTGCAAACATCAGCAGGAAGTGTTAATTCCTTTATAAGGTTGCACTCATGTTCACTGCAAAGTCTCTTGTGTTTAGAAACCAAGTTGTGGCAGTTTAAAGGGTTTTGAGCCATTTTTTGTATTGCCTAAGGCTGATAATGGTCGACCCTGATTTTTCCGCTTTGCAGTTTTGCAAAAAATCTCTTGCTTCACTCACACTTGCGTCCTCTCCTGTCAGCAGATCCATTAGTTAGAGGTTAAAGCCTTTAATCTGTGACCATCTGTGTGTGTTAGTTGGTTTATCTGTGCAGCATCTCACCAGGACGGGTTTTGTATCTCACCAGGATGGGTTTTGTATATGGTTGAAGTGCTGGCAGTTGTGAAGAAGTCATGAACTCTGCTTGTGCAGCATGACTGACTTTGTCTCTGTGGTTTTACAGCTTTCCAATGAACAGGACCCCCCGGTATAACACCAAAGCTCCACTGAACAGTGATGCAGTTTTCTTAGAGCTAAAGTGACATTTATGACAATGACAACACAAATGAACATTTAAGACTTCCTGCATGTGGCCTGATTCTGCAGTGATCTTGTAATATGCAGCGATCCACACAGGTTAGTGATCCAGTCCTCACTGACTCCCACACTGACTCACCTCAGAGTTTACAAAAACAAATCTACATAAGCAGGAATGAATTTTCCATTATACCTTTTTGTTTAGTTTAAGCCAAGGAATGCAATGGAATCAGAATTTTGTCTCATAACTTTACTTCTGTATTCATGTTTACGATTTTCTGACTTTTATCCATAAATGGATTTAAACACACGAACTTTGGTTATGTGCACGTCATTCGTTTTTTTTTTTTAAGTCAAACCTACAACATGAGACTGATGTCAAAACTCATTACTTGCACTGAATCATATTGTCCCCCTCATGTTCACATTTCACATTCAGTCTTAAGATTTCTTACAGTAATGGATTTGCACAGAAAGAGAGAGAGAGAGAGAGAAAGAGACAGTGAAAGAGTGATGGTATTAGATTCACATTCTCCTTGATGGGGCCACAAACAATACATACAGACTTGAGAAATTTTTGAGGAGCACTTAATCTTGTAAAATCATTCAAGTAACTTGTTTACAGGAATAAAAAGTGTAAAGAGCCCAGAGAAACAAAAAGCAAAACTAGTCATGAATTTGATCAGATTCATTGGCCTTGTCACACCAGCTGTGCTGGGGCAGAGAGTAGCTGGGAGATGAATCTCATCTCAGTCTGATACTGTGGGCAGTTTAAAACATGGTCAGCCATGTCTTAAGATGATCTGCTGACCACAAATATATAAAATGACTTAAAATTAAAATCTCTGCCACTTCTGTGAGAAATCAAGAAGTTGTTTTCTTACATTTTTCTTAAGACCATGTTTACATGCAATAAAATATTAGGAATATGAGGAATGAAGAGGATAACAGAGGGTTCTGGCCTCCCACCGTCCTGCTCTGCAGAACCTTGATGTGCTGCTGCACCCATGGGTCAGTGGTTCTTATATTCAAAATACACATAGACATTTGAAAGTACATTGTCAGAAGAAAATTAGTCTTGACTTTCAAACATATAAACAACTACATCACTGGGTGGTATTTATGCAAAGATGTCCAATGATACATACTTAATAAAAAAAACTTTTAATGTCTGCATTGGAAAATAGCAAATATATTCTTCAGCAAGCCTTTTAAAAAAGCTGTCATCATCTCAGTGTAAAGCAAAGTCATTTCTAAGTGGAGACACCTATTGCCTGCAGTTCTGGCAACAGTTCCCTCTCACACCACCAGAGGGCATCTTTTCCAGAGTATTAGGCTCCTACCGCTCCACCCGATGGTAATAGAGTAATTACTGGCCTATTTAACCTGGTTCATATTTACCATGATTTACCCCTGCGTTGCCTTTTAAATAAAAAGATACCCTGCATCTGGATCCTCCTCAAGTCAATGTTATCACTCCTTTGTAATTTTAAACAAAGAGATTAAAATGGTAAGTCACCTCCCGGGTGTAACCAGCTCTCAGATCACAGATGACAAAACAAAATCAAGTTGACTACATTTAATCATAAAAGATTCAACGGAAAGCCTGGTCCCTTAGGCAGAGATGGTGTCCACCCCACTCGGGATGGTGCCGCCTGGTTATCCTGCAGCACAGCCCATGGCCTGCTAGTTAGTCGGCGGAGTAGTATTAGGAGCTGCTGACAATCCAGAGTCACGACCTGGCCGGAGACAAACAGGCTAAACCGACCTTCTGCGAGCTGCCAAGAGACGTCACCTAGTTCCAAAAGAATTGAGACTGTGTCTGTGCCTGTAATTGTATTTGTGATTTACTGTCTGTGACCCTCAGTCAGAACACTATGACATTCAGTTCACTCCCTTATCTGTGTGTCTGCTCCTTAGTTGGAACCTCTGGTGAATATATAATCCCAAATGAATCTGAGGTCTATTTTCTTCTTTAGCAATGCTGTGATGATGAATGAAGAAGTCTTAGTTGTCAATAATAAGTTTATTACAAAAAAGAACAGCATCTTATCAAGCACTCAGGTCTTGCTTGAGGGAGGTCTCGGGACAATGTGAATCTTCCTCTCTCAAACAGTTCCAAGCATCCTTCTTATGTACATACCCTATCCACGTAACCCTATAGCCAGGGCTTAATTTGAGCCGGATCCTGCTGGAACAGGATCCGGGAACTCTTTCATTTTGAAGGGTGCGTTCCGGGAACTGTCTGCCTCGATCCGGTAACTTTCAAGCCTACTAATTATAAGTTATGAAGAAATCTGTCTGCGTTGAACCAATTAATTGAACAAATAATTCTATAAAATAAATTTTTTTAAACACAAGATCCACATTCAGGCTTTCTAAATCACATAAGAGCTCTCCTTTTTAGCGACGCCTTTAGGCGTCTCCCTTATAAAGCAAGTATACTTACGCGAGTGACCGTAACGCGCGACTCCGCACACATCGCGCGAACCTCAGCGAACGGAGGAGGCGTTTATACTTGCCGCGTCACATTATTTAGTGTGCTAGTTAGTAGTATAAAGAAACACCCCTCAAAAACAGGGGAAGGAACATTTACCTGACAAATTTTAATGTTGCTTTGTGTTTCAGATTTGTAAATTGCTGGAATTTAGGCTAAAGTACTTGAAAATGCACTTAAATGCACTTCTGCATTTAAAACACTTATAAAACACACGTAAATCATTTAAAAGTAATTTATATAGGCTATACGAATTGGCTTGCTATTTTGACATTTGTGCGCCTAAGCGTTGCGTTTTGTGTGCGATCCTGTGACATTGTTGGCCTCAGTGACCCCTTGTCTCATGCCGCTGTTTGCGTTCCGGCATCGTTTGATTTACAAATTAAGCACTGCTTATAGCCATCTAGCACACATGTCCGTGCATGGTATTCGATCCACAAGCTAAAAATGACAACCTAAAGACGGAGAGTGGAATGATCTCTAATTTGTTTGAGATGCTATCTATTAATATAATGAATCTGGCTACAGATAAGAATGCATTCTCACTAACAAATGTGTACAGTCCTGTTGAGACTTTCTAAATGATTTCAGTGATTTTGCAGCAAGTTTAGTGGTATACAGTGATAAAATATTATTATTATTATTATTAATAATAATAATAATAATAACAATTGTTATTATTAAATAATTCAGTTGTGACTGAACCTGTTCTAATGGTAGTTAACTCATCCATAACCATAACACAAGAAATCCACAGCATCTCAGTTTACAGTAATAACTAGTAAATTTTTCATTCATGATTCAAAGTAAATTTTGATGTCTTTATTTAGTTGAGTTGGTCCACTTAATGAGAATTTTACAAAGTACATGTAAATTACAAAATACAATAGTAAATCTAGCTAGATATTACACAAGCTGTGAGAACCAAACTTGGAGTAATCTTGGTAATCTCTTGAATTACACTGATTGCACACAAACTTTGACCACTGTTTCTTTTAGCTGTGTTTGTAAATACAAATACATAAAACTACAAAAATCAAACATGCCCAGAAACATTCCTGTTCACATTCATATGTCTAACAGATAGCTTTAACATGGTGAGTGGTTAGTGGTAAATACAGCACAGACCACCACAAGGTTTGGACATTGTTAGAGTATTATATGATCTGTCCTCCTCTGACGTGAGTGATCAGTCGTGATGAGGAAGAGTGTGATGAAGAGGATCACAGAGGGTTCTGGCCTCCCACCGTCCTGCTCTGCAGAACCTTGATATGCTGCTGCACCCATGGGTCAGTGGTTCTGGCACACACCTGTTGTCCCTTCTTCAGAGAGAACCTACAGTGGAGAAACACACACAATGTCTTACACACTCAGGACAATAGAGATGTGAACCTTAGTGAAACTGGCCATCAGCTCCCATCAGGGAGAAGAACCAGTAAAGAACCAGTTCAGAGTTTGAATGACCTAAAGTAACCCAGAACCTCTTCAGAATGAAGCTTGTAGCATGATTTTATCAAACATGTCAATCAAAAAGTATTACTGCTTTGCTCATGAATGTACCATACAAATTTTAACAGAAACATATCCATGATGCCTGCATTGATGAAGTCTTTGATGAGGCCAAATGATCTCATCTGAAGTGTCTTAAAGCTGGAACTGCCTGCGTTGGTGTGTTTGGTGAGAGGTGAGTGGAGTAGGACCACAGAACCACAGACTTAAGCTCCATTGAGTGAAGGAAATTACATAAAATTACACACAATTCTACACCACATGTTGTGAATTTGTTGTTCCTAGTTTCACACACACGCACACACACACACACACACACACTTACAGCACGGCTTCTTTGGAGCACTGCTGGCTGGTCAGCAGGTAGCTCTTCACGTTGCTCAGTTTAACGGGTTTGTTAATGAAGTCGAAGCAGCAGGACTTAGGTCCAGTCCCGTAACGCATACCTGCGGGACAGTCGCTGTCAGCTGATGTCAAACACAAGCACCCGCACCCCCCACAACCTCTACAAATGATGACTGAAGACACGTCTGGAACACTGAGATGATATTTAGTATTACATTTGTTTCTTTGTCTGTCTCTCTGTCTCTGCCTGTCTGTTTCTGCCTGTCTGTCTTCTGTCTTACCTTCAGTGAGTGCGACAGTGCTCAGGAGCACCACTGCAGACAGGAGGAGCACGCGGATGGTGGACATGTTGTTAGATGTTCAACTGAAGCTGGAACACGGCTGATGAAGCAGAGCAGCAGAGTGAGAGAAACACTGGAGATGAAGCTGCTGTCGTGTGGCCCATAAGACACAGGCCACCTCTTTATACACAGCCATGGGGACAGCACCTTCTGGAGGAGGAACGTTGGGGAATTCAGGCCTGACACGCTGGTAAAAAAAATTCCAGGCTTCATGGTGGAACCGTCTCATTTGGCCCTTTGACATTTCTGGAGTTTATCACTCGGCTCTGCTGAGGTCTTTCACTTCTCCTTCTTGACGAGGTCTCAGTGACCATCAAAACACACTGTAAACACCACATTGTAAACAACACACTGTAAACAGCACTGACAGAGGATTCTCTCCTTCTCTTGTACAGGCTGATTTAACTGTTTCTTTTTGGCATCACTGACTCACCTAATGAGATGGTGTTATTGTGTATTGTTAGTGAACTTAAAACACACACGCACACACACACACACACACACACACCCCCCACTGGTTTTAGGTCCTCTTTCAGTACGTAGAGGGGACAGCAGCGATCTTGAGAGAGTTTATTTTTTACCCAGTTTATTTTTTTTTCCCAAACTTTTTTCTGTCACAGAAAAAGTTTCACTACTGCTTTTTCTGTGACAGTTGATTGAAATAAATATAAAACAGAATTGACTCTTCGAAATATATTTGTATTTTTAAAGTAAACAAACAGCACATTTGCACACTGAAAACCAATGGCACATTATATAAATAAATTACACTTCTGTCCTCATCCATTTAGATTCTATAGATACTCATTTGTGATTGGAAATGTCATCTTAATCCCAATGTTAAAGGACCATTCCTCTGTAGGTTAAACAACTTAATCCTAATCCCAGTGTTGAAGATTGGCTGTAGGTTTAAGATCTTCTAACAGACCAAATGCAGAAACATCACAGTAGCTGACATCACTTCTTCTGTACTGTTCAGGGATCTACAGTATCTATTGATTTATCGATCTATCTAAAGACAGTAAAGCTAATTTATAAACTCCAGAGAGGCTGCACCCCTCGTGCCCTGGATGGACGTCCGGTTACACACAGACACCTCACACACCTCACACACACACACCTCTCACAGACAACTTTCCTTTTATATGTGCCATTCCCATCCTGTCCCGTTACAGTAGGACTTCCCTGGTTATGTTGGCACAGAGCTCCTGGTGCAGTAGCCATGTCACACTGTCTCCAGAAGAGGGCGCTGCCTCTGCTGTCCACCTGGGTGAGTCTGGAGGACCACATCATCCCTATCCCTGATCACAGCAGGATCTAGCGGAGGTCTTCACTCTCACCAAGCACACCCAGCTCTCTCCTCACTATGAGGACAACTGTGCCACCAAGCTGTTGAAGGGAGTTGCCCCCCCAGGTGGAGAGTCTTCATGCTCTCCCAGGAAGAGGAGCAGGTGATGGAGCACTACATTCAGGAGGCTTCAGCACAGTCACATCCACCCGCCTCCTCACCTACATCAGCCGCCATCTTCTATGTAAAACAGATGGACGGCTTGAGACCATGCCTAGATTACTAGGGCTTAAATCCTATGCTGGTAAAGATACCCTAACTGCCCTAATTGCTCCCTGATGCCCTCCAGCAGAAGGGGACTTGCTGCTTCACCAGAGTGGATCTACGCAGTGTTACATCCTATGCTGCCAGATCCACCTCCTGATCCTCTGGGCCTGGATTTGGCTACGACCTCACTCTGGCTCCGCCCCTCCACTTGGGCCTCGTGTATATATAAGAGGAAGAAGATCCCAATAGGGGGAGAGAGATTGAGAGGAGACAGAGAGGCTTTGTGTGTGGGATACTGGTGTATGCTGCTGTTCGGATATATTGTGTGCTAGCTCTTGTGGATTTGTATAACTTTGTGTCTTGGTGTGTGTTGTCTTTGGTAAGAATTCTGTTAGTCTTGTGTGAGCCTTGTGGGAGAAGTTATATATTTGTGCTTAGACACTGGTTGTATCAGTGTCTATCAGTGTAGGTAAGAAGAATTATACTTTTGTTTTAGGATTAGTTGTATTAATTTTCTAGTTTGTGTGGGTCATCCATTTCAACATATTACATACAAGAACCCCCCGACAGACATTCACTTCACACAATATAAGAGAAGAAAAAGAAAGAAAAGATAAATAAATAAATAAATTATAATAACAATAAATATGAATATATAAATAAATCAATCAAACCTCCTCCTCTCCCGCTCCCTCCACCGCAAGTTTAGTAAGATTTTCAAAATAGGTAATAAAGGGCTGCCAAGTCTCATAGAATTTAAGGGTGCAAACCCTAAGGTCAACCTTAATCCTCTCTAGACCAAGAAAGAAGATCACATCCTTTAACCACAGTGAATAGGAACGTGGGGCAGCCAGCTTCCAGTTCAATAGAATCCTTCGTCTAGCTAGCAATAAAGTAAAGGCTATAGCCCCACAGTCACCAGCCGTGCATGTCGGGGTAACCTCAGGCTCACCAAACATAGCCCACAGGGGGTCAGGGTCCAAAATCAGTTTAAACACTTTCGAAAGTGTTCTAAAGATGTCTGTCCAGTACTTATCTAGCTCTTTACATGACCAAAACATGTGTGTTAAGTCAGCCGGCACAAAATGACACCGCAGGCATGCGGCGTCTATAGTGGAGAAAAATTTCACCAGCCTAGCCCTAGTGTAGTAAACCCTGTGAACTAATTTCAACTGCATCAGACCAAGTCTCTCTTGGTCAGAACTCCTTACGAGTAGAGCGTTAAAACGCCATGGTGTTCTCTCCCTCTCGCATGTTGCAAACTTGAGTACTAATTGCACTGGTCCATGGTCTGATATTACAATTGGCAAGCAGTCAATGCTTTCTATGGACTCTAAGAAATGCTGATCTATAAAAAAGTAGTCTATGCGAGAAAATGAACGATGTGGCTTGTGAGAAAAAGGAAAAAGATTTAGCTAACGGGTTCTTAAATCTCCATGGATCAATACATCCATTCTCCTCAGAGACAATGACTTGGAATAGGGAGTATTCCTAGCCACAGACCTATCCAGCATAGGATCCACAACACAGCTTATTGTCCTCCAACAATAAGTTTATGTGTGTCCAGGTTGGGAATTTTAGAGAACACCCCATCCATAAAATCCACATCATCCCAATTTGGAGCATATACATTAACAAGTAAAACAGGGGTCTGAAAAAGAAGACCACAGACAATAATGTATCTGCCATTTTGATCAGACAGGATTGTTGATGGTGTAAATTGAACCCTTTTATGAAGAAGGATAGCAACTCCCCTGGATATGGAATTAAAATTAGAATGGAATACCTGACTAATCCATCTTCTACGTAGTCTAGTATGTTTGTAACGATTTAACCAACTTGGTTGTTACTATCAATATTCTGAGAACTAATTAGGAGAGTATAAACCATGCAAGTGCCAGTACGTTACCAAGGTTGCACATGATAAGTTTTTTATTCAGCCCAGCCCAGCCCTCACCCCTTGCAGCAACATCTAAACACCCAGAGCCACAATGAATTTAAGCTCAGTCAAAAGTCAATGTATCGTCCTTTGAATCCCAACAACAAAAAAGAAAAAAGGAAGGAGTATATCATGTCCTCAAGGAGAAAAATCCAAAAAACCAACCCCAGCAGCACAATGGTTCAAGCCAAAGTCCAAAAAACAAAAAACATGGGCCCAACCATACAAAAATTAAAAATATCCCAAAAGGTAAAAAAAAGAAAAATTGGAATGAGCTCACCCAGTTCCTTGCGATTCCTGGCTTTCAACAAAAAAGGGTAATCCGCTTTCTTCTTTTAAAGGGTAATCCAGAGGACAAGGACAAGGTTGTGAGAAGGTCGATACTCATTTGTAGCTGCGCAGCCTGCCTCCCCAGGCCTACCTTCTTACACATTACCCTCCCCTCTTTAAGATGGCTGCCATACTTCCTTTTCCTGTCCTCACATCAGGGTTCACATTCATAATAAAAGTCTTACCCTCTACGAACTAACAGGAAGTGATATATTCTGAAATACACCCACCCCCAATACCAAAGAAACATCAGGAAGCTACACCTCCTCCCACCACATTCCAATGAACAGCCTAGGGTACTGAAGGACTTATTCCATGGGGTCACCCATATAATCCTACCAGAAATGTAAGCGTTAATACTTAACGATAGGGATCCCATGGGTCTCCTTTATGTGGCGGTGTCACATGTTCAAGTCTGGCCAGGTGATTGTCCTGTAGGAAAATAATGTCAACACCCAACAGTTTGAGATGACTAAATATTTTTACGCTTTTTTTTCCATTGGACGGAGCGTGACCCAGTCTGTGAGCTCTGTCCAGGACAGGTTGGAAGTGGAACTTCTCTGCGCCAAAAACCTCAAAGAGCAGATCAGTCATGAAGTTAACCGAGTTGTCTCCCTCCAGTTTCTCGGGAATCCCAATAACATGGAGGTTCGCTCTCCTCGATCTGTTTTCCAAGTCGTCCAGTTTGTCCAGCAGTTCAGTGTTTTGAGAGCGAAGAGATTCGCATTTATTTTCCAGAGCGACAATTCTGTCACTGTGGTCAGATGTAGCGATCTCTAGTGCATTAATGCTACCTGTATGAGCATCCACAATTTGTTGAATGGAATTTAATGAGTCCTGGATCAGCTGTAAGGCCTTGTCCAGCGTGTTTGCATGTTCCGATAGCAGCGGTAGCTCCATGTTTTTTAATGCTGGCAAAATCCAGGGTGGAGGAACTGTATCATCGACAGCTCGCTCATCTTCTATCTTGCTCTCCGAACGTGTACGCGGCGGACTCTTAGGTGGGGAGGACCGAGGCTCCGTGGCCGAGTTAGCATCACCCAATGTAGCCGCTTTAGCCGGGAACGTTCGGTCAACGGCAGGAGTGCGAGTTGAAGACCTTAGTTTTGAAGCCGTTTTATCTCTGAGATTCCGCGACATTCTGACTTTCCAATGTATCACTTATCATGTAGTGATTTCACCTCGTTTGATATGAACTTTAATTAGATTAGACGCTTCTATTTGGTTAAATGTGCACAATTTGCAGGAGAGGCGGCAACCTACGTCTACTCTAACGCCAACATCAACCGGAAGTCCCAATCAGATAACTTTGTCCTGGATTTACATTTCTTCCATCATCCATATTAGTACAGATTATATACATATGTAGGTACCATGCTAAACCAGCAGGTGGCAGTACCACTGGCAACACATGGAACAAGCTTGCTTTGACGGAAGTAAGGGTGTGTCTACAGTTCAGGTGTTTAAATACCCTGGACAGCCATTCATCTCTCTCTCTCTGTTTGGCTGACACCAAGGTTAGACCTATTAAAGACAGGCTCCGCCATTTCTCTCTCTCCGGTTTTCATTAAGAGCACGCAAACTTTGATACGACTAACAGCAAACAGCTGAAAGTCGTATTACTTAATTAACGAGCCCGAGTTAAGGTGTAATTTAACCAGCAACTGATCAACATTACCGCGACAACAGATTCACCGAACGACTTCAATCAAGCTTGCTAACGCGGCCACACGGACTGAAACAAAGGCAATCAATTCCCTGTTAAACTCTCATTCCTGGACTTCATATCCAGAAGGACGATTCCCAGCACACCTGGACGACTTCGCTTTTATCAACGTGGAGCCTGTGGTGGAAATTCCCTCCTAATTCAGGGAGGACGACGACACTACCCAAAATCCTGAACACTGCAGACTTATCCAAGTTTAGCTAAAACCTTCTCAGTGTTTTGTGTTTAAATTTATTTTCATAATCTTCATCAAGATTTGTATATACAAAGTTCTCTTTGCTGTGCATGCCACCATCTTTTATTTATCTGATTAGTGGACAACTTGTAGTCTTCCCCGTTCTCAGACACACCACATTAATTTTTAGTTATTAAGCCAGCTCCATTACTCTTTGTTCTGACCACGTTGGAATAAACCAGCTGAGCTCATTAACATACAGCAGCGCTGCTCTACTGTTTAAATTCGGCGCCATTTTAGTTGCTTTGTTCTCTATAGGAGAACTGAAACTACAACTCACGCCTCCTCACACGCGCACAAGCTCTCCTCCCCTTTTTACACACACACACACACACACACACACACACACACACACACACACACACACACACACACATTAGATACCCAGTCTTCACTGTAAATGTACTGATCCTTGTTGATGCTGTTTGTTTTAGAATAGTTGGTTTTAAATAAATGTATCATTTATTTTCACCAAATTGTCTGTGTTGATGTCATTCAAAAGTGGTTGATGCCAAAACCTCCAAAGAATTCATAGTTAAATCCTTCAGATACCAAACCATTAATTACCTTTAATTAATTACCTAAACTTGTGGTTCTGGTATAATTAGAATATGAGACTGATTCTAAATTAATGAGACTGATTAATAATTAAGGTAAAACAAATTATATCTACTTTAAAGGATTAGTAGGTGAAACCCCTACACATACATACATGTTGCGGCCTTTACAAGGGACGTAACAAATTGGGGGCTCGTCCACTTTTTTTCTCTCTCTCTTCTTAGTTTTTTTTGGCTCTCCATTTTGGGTTGGTGTTGCTGTGTTTTGGGTTTGGCTGTTTTTTTCCTCTGTGTGGTGGGGGTGTGAGTTGAAGATTGGCTGCATTGGCATTAGTGCTTTTGTGCAATCATGTCGGTTGTCTTTGATTTGGCTGACTTTAATGTGTATCCCTCATGGAAGCAGGTTGACAAATGCCATAAGGTTGACCTATTGTTGATAGCAGATTTTTATAGTGTGGGGGGTTCTCCTGATTTGGAGGAGACCCTTCCCCCATTGTAGGGGGGATCAGGGTAGTGTGTGTTTTGTGTTGGAGTGAGGTGGTGTGTGTGTGCATTTGTGTTTTCTGTGCAGGTGCTTCTCCCTGGTGGTGGAGCGTAGTGTTCCTGGGCCTTGTGGGGGTCTCCACCTGGCAGGAGCCCCCTTATGTTGTGGGGTGACCGGAGCCCGGTCTTAAAGAGCCCCACCCTAGAGGGCTGGGGCCCCCGGATGTTTGGGGACCATGGGGCTCCGGTCTGAAGAGCTCCTGCTCAAGATGGAGATCCTCCCACAGGGTCCGGGAGGTGATGCAGCCACGTCCCGGGGAGGTAACCTGCACACACACACCTCGGACAAATAAGGAGCCGTAGCTCCTCGTCCTCACACCTTGGGGCTAAGCGGCCAAATGCTGGTTAGGGCGTGAGGGCCCTGTGACCGACCAGGGAGGTGAGCTAACCTGTGTTTTTGTGTTTTGTTTTAGCTCCTGGACTGGAGTGGATGTGTCCCTGCCTTGTCCCCGCCTTCCTGCCCCTTTGTGTTTCCTGTGCTGCCGCTGTGTTCCACACACCCAGTGGAGGGCAGTGTGGCTTGGTGGGGGGGACTGTCACGGTACGGCGGGCTCCCTACTGGTCGCCTCCGTCTACAGCGGCAGCTGTCCGGTTATTGTGGTGTCGTGTTCGTCCCTCAGGTGGGTGGAGCCCGCAATCTGTCTCACCTGAGGGTCGTTTGTTTGTCTATATATGTCTTGTCTTTGTACCGGTTGACTGCTGGTCATTATATCCTTCATTTGGATAAGTTCACAGGTTTTGGTTTGCGCACTATTTCAATTAAACCATACTTTTTCCCTGAGACTTGGCGTGATCGCTTCCTTTTTGTTTCGCTCACCCTGCCCGTCACACAAAGTAAAGTGCAAGTTATGTCATCAACGTCTTTCATTTCACACGACAACAACCAACATGGCATACCATTTAAATTGCACAAGGCGAAAAAAAAAACAGTTCAGCCGTTTGTCGTGTCGTCTCATCTTGTCGCGCTGCGTCTCGGCAAGTAGGCCTATAAACATTTTTTGTTGTTTGCTTTTTAAACCCCGTTAGTTGAATCTTTACTTATAATTTTTTTGCTGTTGTGTGGCAATTTGTAAAATATTTTCAGGCAGGCATATTTTATTTAAAATATTTTTGACATTTTGCACAGTGCCTGTCTGACAGTTCGATATGCGCGCTGACGGTGACTTTTTTTTGTTAATGTTCTCTAACGTTTCATTTAAAAAATAAGTAAATAAATAAGTGTTTTAGGTTTTTACTTTGAAGTGGAAAAAAGTCATGAATGAGAACAGGATCCCGTTTAAGGTGCTCTAGATAAAAAAATAAAAAAAATAATGATTCGACTATTAGTCGACTAAAGGGAAAATCTGACGATTCAGATTAGACTATGAAAATCCTTAGTTGACGACACCTCTAGCACTAGAAGCGCCAAAGCACCGGTCATTTGACCGCTGTGACGTCTACTAGAAGCGCCGCCTCTGTTCGACCTAATTATACCTAGAAGTGCCGAGCACCGGTTACTTGAAAAAATAATATCTTTGCACTGGATCCAATTTCAGAACCCTCCTTTCATGACTTTTCCCAGAATTGTCCTTTTAATAAACTAGTATTTTTACATTGTTAAAAAAAAACCCTGCACAGGCTAGTTTAAATCGATTTCGCTCGTATCGCTATAATATTATCGACATTGCTTATCAAGTCAATATCTCAAAGAAATTATCTCTCGGGTTTAATCCCTCTTCGCCATGGCTAGCTGTTAGATACATACATTATGTATGGCTGCTTTTGACACACTGGCATTACAAAATAATTAAGCAGAATGCAAGTTACGTATGTAAATGCATACCTTTGCGAGCGATGTAAAACTGAGATGATGGCATGGGTGGTTCTGTTATGAACACTTTATTCACAATAGCATTCATGAGGCAACGCGAGCTATAAATTCGTTGGGATGCGGCTACACAGTTTGAGTGAAAACTCTGCTTGGGCGATCGAACAGCAACACAGTTTGCTTGAAAGCTCGGTTTGGGCGTTTGAACAGCAATACAGTTTGCATTAAAGCTCGGTTTTGGCGTTTGAACAGCAACACAGTTTGCTTGAAAGCTTGGTTTTGGCATTTGAACAGCAACACAGTTTGCGTGACTCCTTGGTTTGGGCGTTTGAAAGGTTGCATAGTGCATTATAAAAAAAGCACAGAGAAGCATGTACACCCCAAAGCAAGTACTGGACATGCTGTGCAATATTGATGAGATGGAATCGGAGGGTGAACAATGTGAGGTGTCGGATGGAGAGGGCGAAAGTGAAATGGATCTGAATCTTGAATCTGATTCTGTCAGGGCTGGGTCCAGGACCGTTCCCCCTGTCGCCACAGGAGGGCGCGCTCTACCTACTACAGTCAGGGCTGGGTCCAGGACCGCCCCTCCTGTCGTCACGAAGAGGAGTGCGCGACTTAATGCGCAAACAAGACGCAATCAGCAGTGAGGACCTGCAGCTGTGCCTTCCCCTATTTAACAGGCACAGTTGCAGTGCCTCACTGCTGAGTTGTTCGTTGCCTCTCGCTCGTACTGCCAGCCGGTGTTCTCTCCAAGTTCTCTGTGTTGGTCTTCGCTACCACGCTTTTCTTTTCGAGTTTTTTCTCCTGCGCCTTCCCTGGCCTACCTCAAGTTTTCCCCCCTCTTTATCCTTCCTATCGTTTGTTTCTTTGAAGGGTTGTCTTAGTTATTTTTTCCCAAGCGTCACGCTTCAGCCAGCTGCCCCTCACTGGCGTTTGTTACTTTGTTCGTTTGTGCGTCTGGGTTTTGCTGACACGTTGAGTCTTTCCTCCGTGTGTTTTTCGTTTCTGAAGTTTATTATTTTGTTCGTTTGTTCTCCTTTTTGCCGACACGTCGAGTTTTCTCCTCCGTGTATTTTCTGTTGGTTTTCAGAGTTTTTATCTCTGCTTTTGTTTTCTGCTTTTCCCGCTTATCGCGGAGGTCTCAGTTCATTATCAGTCCTTTGAGTTTGCTCCTGAGTCCATCTAATACAAACCCCGTGAGTCATCTGTGTTCGGAGGTCTCACGTTACAGATTCAGAATCGGACTCTGAAACTGAGAGTGGTGGTGACTCATTTCAGGCCAAAGACGGTACGGTGTGGTTTGAACAAACTGCTGGCAAACCTTGGGGTAGAGCACAAGAGTGCAATATTGTGAGAGAAACCCCAGGGCCTACATGTTATGCCAAGGACAAAATTAAAAGTCCACTGACCAGCTTACTGTGTTTGATTGACACAGAAATGTGGGGCGCAATTCTGAAATACACAGAGGCAGAGGCTGAACGATATAATGCTCAGTTCAAACTAACAGCTGACGAACTGAAAACATTTGTGGGTCTCGTTTATTTGAGAGGTATAACAGCCAGTAAAAGCATGAAACTTTGGTATTTGGATGAATACTGGTCTGCTGACATGGGAAATTCCATTTTCAAAAAGACAATGTCTAGACATGCGCTATCTGCGCTTTGATGACAAGAGCACAAGGGCTGCCCGCCTTGCGACTGATAAACTTGCCATGATCTCTGAGATATTTGATAAATTTGTGAAAAACAGTATTGCTTCTTACACGCCCGGTGAGAACATAACTGTTGATGAGCAACTGTTCCCAACTAAAGCTCGCTGTCGTTTCACTCAGTACATGGCCAATAAACCCGATAAATTTGGGATTAAGTTCTGGGTGGCCGCTGATGTTGAAACAAAATATATGCTGAACGCCATTCCCTATCTAGGGAAAGATGAAAGCAGGCCGGCTGGTCAACGGTTGTCTGAAAATATCGTGTTCCGTTTGATAGAGCCTTTCACGGGTAAAGGAAGAAATGTAATAACTGACAATTTCTTCACTTCATTGGCACTTGCAAACACCCTTTTGGCGAACAAAACAACTATTGTTGGTACGATGAATAAAATCAGACGTGAGATGCCCCCATGTACACAGGCACAGTCTGAAAGATTTTCCACCAAGGTGTTGCGGGCTGGAAAAATAACTCGATTTACCAGGCAAAACCTAAAAAAAATGTATGCATCCTGAGCTCAATGCATCACAGTTTCAATTGATAATGGCGCAAAGAAACTGCCTGAAACTGTTTCCTATTACAACACGACTAAATGTGGCGTTGATGTTATGGATCAAATGGCACGACTGTATTCAGTGAAGGGAGGCACCCGTCGTTGGCCTGTAGCGGTTTTCTACAACCTCCTAGACCTGGCTGCAATAAATGCACATATATTCTTCAAACAGTGCATGAACGTAAACCTGAGCAGACGAAGGTTTATTCTCGAGTTGTTAAAGGAGCTGTGTGCACAGCAGAAAATGGCGAAAGCGGCTAGGGCAGTGGCACAAAAGCGAATTTTACCTGAAGCTCCTTGCCTGCCCTCAAAAAGATAACAATACCAAGTCGGCAGATATTCAGGGAACAAAACGTATGACATCTGCCAGACATGTAAGCGACTGCTCTGTGGCAAATGTGCAAAGACTGCACCTAAGCTGTTTTTTGAATGTTGAGTTGTGTGAAGCTGACACACAAATCAATACAAAGGGAACTTGACTTGAGGTGGGGAACGAAACTTATTCTATATACGCTAAAGAGAGAAGGGATGCACCCGTTGTTGGCCTGTACCCGTTGTTGGCCTGTAGCTGTGTTCTACAACCTCCTAAACCTGGCTGTAATAAATAAATATTGTTCAAACAGTGCATGAACATTAACCACAGCGGTGGAGGTTTATTCTCAAGTTCACAATTCACTACATAAATGGAACTTAATTTGAGGTGGGGAATGAAACTTATGCAATATAAGCTACCAGAGGTGGGGACTCGAGTCACATGACTTGGACTCGAGTCAGACTCGAGTCATTAATATTAAGACTTTTGACTTGACTTGAAAAAATATTCAGAGACTTAGACTTGACTTGGACTTTTACACCAATAACCTGGGACTTGAATTGGACTTGAACCTGTTTACTTGCAAAGACTTGATTTTTTTTTACCCCAAATCTAAATCTAAAACGCATATTAATATTTATAAAGTGCGCCCCATTAATTTCATTTCCGTCCTTCTGACGCAGACCGGCGTTACACCAGATTCTGTGACCGTCGAGTTTTGTGACCACAGGGGGCGCTATTTCACAGTTTCTGTTCAGAGGCACAAACGCTTTACGAATGCTACGTAAACTACGCTGATGCACTTTCTTTACTCGTTTTGTTGGTATCCACGAGCCAATATATGACCAATTCTGACAGCAGCCATCAGAATATGTGACCCCACTGAATCTCCAGGCTCCAGGCTCGGCGAGCGTCTTTCAGCAGTTCACACTACACGACTGAGTGAGCGATGAGTGATCGCCGATTTGCCTCCGACCACAGCTTCTGTCTGCGATCTACAAAAAAACAGTCAGCTACTGAAAAACCAGCCTAAAATCGTGTAGTGAACCGGGCATTAGGCGCAGCATAGAGGAAACATATAAGACATAACCCTCCCCCCCCCCGGTCAACGTTTGACACACACACCACCACCCCCCCCCCCCCCACCCCCAAATCAAATCTCAGTCCTAGTGATTTTGAAAAGTTTGCAACCTTGCTTATAATGAATAAAATATGTGTAAATTAAAAGGTTTGAAATGCGCTCGCGTATTTAGGGGGCATTGGAGTAGAGAGCCAAACGAAGTCCACTTTTGGGGGAAAAATATCCCCCCCCCATCACAATGCTGGCTACGGGCCTGCAATAACAACACACGACACCTATCACCCACGCGCCAACCCGCCCTCCCCTGCGCGCTCTGCGCACCTCATTACTGTTTCTCTGTACACCACAGAGTGAGTGACATCTCCTCATAAAGACCTCAAAAAGGCAGAAGTCCTCTGGTGCCCAGGGTAGTAAAAGGAGAAAAGTGGACGAACAAAGGCGACAAAAAGGTAATATAATGGTAATATGTGGTGAATTAACACTATACCATTGGCGAACCGTCAGGGACTTCAACCTGAGGGACGCACATGACGTCACCAGACAACAACAACAACAGCCGCTGTGGACGGAGGCGGCCGGTAGGGGACCGCCTCACCGTGACAGACCCCCCCACCAAGCCGCACTCCCCTCCACTGGGTGTGTGGCACACAGCGGCTGCACACAAAACACGAAGGGGCAGGAAGGCAGGGACAGGCATGGACACCTCCTGAGTCCGGGAGCTGAAACACAAAAACACACATTACACAGCTCGCCTCCCCGGGCGGGACCCTGGACTGACTGGGCCGTTAACAACACAAAACCACGCCCCAGTTGGTCACAGGGCCCTCACGCCCTAACCGGCATTCAACCGGTGAGCCCCACGGGTGTGAGGACGAGGGGCTACGGCTCCTCTTTCGTCCCTCGTGTGTGTGGGTGTGCAGGCTACCTCTCCAAGGCGTAGCTACTTCACCTCCTGGACCTACCTCCTCCCAGAGCTGACCCCTGCCTTCTGCTAGGGGTCACCCCAGCCTCCTGGGGAGCCAACCCCTCCCGGGGCCTCTCATCTCAAGGTGGACTCCTCCACCCAACCCAGGAGCGCCAGAGACCGAGGCCCAGAGCACACCCGACGCGGGCTAGGGAGCAGCCCCAAGGGCCTCCTGGTCACCCCAGGCAGGAGGGAGGATCTCCATCCCCAGCAGGAGCTTTTCAGACCGGAGCCCCATGGTCCCCAAACATCCGGGGGCCCCAGCCCTCTAGGGAGGGGCTCTTCACGACCGGGCTCCGGTCACCCCACAACACAAGGGGGCTCCTGCCAGGTGGAGACCCCCACAAGGTCCAGGAACACTGCCAAGGAGAAGCACCTGCACAAAGAACACAACCTCACACACACACACACACACACACACACACATATATACAAACACAAAACACAAATGCGCCCTACCCTAATCAGGGCCTCCCTCGGGAGAGACGCCCTCCGTGCCACACCCCATGGCACGGGACCACAGCCGGTCCCCCCCCCAAACACACATTCAGGGGGAGGAGCATGCGTGGAATTACACGCAAACAGTTGACAACACGCTGGGACACAACACACACGCAAAGACTAGACAAGCAAACAAAAACGGTGCACAGACAGTAAATGAACGGGTTCAAAACGTGCATGCTCTACATAAACACAATAGTGACGCGCCGCTCAGAGTCGCAGTCGCTCCCCACATTAAACACAAGACACACGGGGAGCGAGGCGACCGTGACGAGCGGTGACCGCGTCACATACATTAAACACTAAACACATAACGACGCGCACGCACACTGATCCTCCGGTCCGTTACCCGTACACACTTATCACACACACACACACGAGAGTTTTCCCAGGCAGACACCCTGGTCCTCACCGGCCACACACAAACAAACGCACGGCGGAACTCTCTCAACACACAACGGACACGAAGGGCTTTCCCAGGGCAGACTGCCCTGGTCTTCGCCGTGCTACACACATACACACACAAAACACAAAAGCACGGCGGAGCTCTTCAAACAAAACACCACGTAGACAAACACTTACCACGAGACATGACCACGAACGAAGGAGAAAGAAAAAGAGACTCGGCGGCTTCCGAAGGGTGGCTTGTCATTCTGTGACGGGCAGGGGTGAGCAACGAAAAGGAAGCGATCATGCCAAGTCTCAGGGAAAAATGATGGTTTAATAGAAAGTGTGCAAACCTAAAACCCGTGCACTATCTCCAAATTAAGGATATAATGACCAGCGGTCAACTGGTACAAAGACAAGATATATATAGGCAAACAAACGACCCTCAGGTGAGACGGATCACGGGCTCCGCCCACCTGAGGGACGCACATGACGTCACCAGACAACAACAACAACAGCCGCTGTGGACGGAGGCGGCCGGTAGGGGACCGCCTCACCGTGACAGGTAGCTGTTGTTTTTTATTAATTTTTATTTATTATTAATATTTAAAAGTTGTTCTCTGCACTACGTTATGTAAAATAATTTTAAAATATTTTTTGTACAACACCTTTATATTTATTGCTTGTTATTGTGACGCCGGGGGGCGTCGGGACAGAGGCAGCCGGAGACGTGGGTTGGACAGAAGGTGGTTTATTATCCATGGCAACCAGTAACACTCTTAGCGCATTCACAGTAAGTGATGCAAGGTAAAGCTCGTAGCGTACACACTGTAGATGCAAGGTGAAGCTCGTAGCGTACACACACGGTAGGGAACGCAGTGACGGACTCGCTGTCAACCAGAGACGCTCGTGTAGCGGCAATGTGCAGCACTGGACCAGACGACCTGCGGGCTTAAGAAGTGCAAGGTAAACAAGAAACAGGTGCTCAGTATGATGGTGATTGCGACTGTGGGAGTGGTTGCGTGCGCGGGGGTGTGTGCAGGGCCGGAGTGGGACACTTTTTCAGCCCGGGAGTTTCATGCCCAAATCCGTCCCAAAATTATTTTCCCCTCCCAATCGGCCCAAACTACAGACTGACATGAGCCGGCCCATCGGGAATCCTCCCGAATCTCCCGATTAGCCACTCCGGCTCTGGGTGTGTGCTGGGATCGGCTGCTGGCCGGGTTGCGCGCCCTCTGGTGGCGACCCGGCCCCCTCACCGTGACAGTTATATGGTAATATTTAAGTCATTTGTTTCTTTAATAGTGACACAATCAACCCAATGATTGATGATGCAGGGGGCACCAACCAAAATCTCGCCTAGGGCACCACATTGGTCAGGGCCAGCTCTGCACACGTGAAAGCAGCTCTTAAAAACCAGGGCATACGCTTCCAGACACCGTACACGAAAATGCACATACACTGGGCTGGCGGAAAGAAAACCTACAACAACGCGCATGAGGCGGTGGCTGAGCTACGTCGGAGAGGAATAGAGGTCGATATCACACCGAAGGCACCGACAGGCGACTCCCTGCTAGCGACTACGAGCTACAGCCCTCTCATCCTGGCATCGCGTTGAAGGCAGAAGTGCGGCAGACGCAAGTAGGCGGGCCAGAACAAAGCTACAAGATTTTCAACGCAACACCAGTGAGGGAGGCGACGCACACAGAGGGATGGAGTAACGGTAAATGGAAACTAGGCACAATCTGGTATGATCCACAAGTTTATTACTGGGTTTAACTATAAAGATAAAGGGCTAAGGATGTTTTTTTTTTTTTTTGGGACTGTTGGCTTGGGGAAGATAATTAATATCTACAGTAGTATGAGTAAGTCGCTCCCCAGTGGATGGACTCTCAATGCTAGACGGGGGCCCTTTCCCAGTGACAGGTCTTTTCCCCCCAACACTAAAGAGATGTCGGCTTATAATAAGGGATGTCGATATCTTTTTATGGAAGTCACTACTAGTAATTTTTCTGTATTTGTTTTACAATTGTTCATACAAAGTTCATGTTTGTCAAACTGTTGGCCTAAGGGGATGTATAAGAAAAAATAGTGTAATTTTCCATGATAAACACAACATCTGAGGAATTGAGGATCATATCCTTGAACGTGAATGGTCTAGGAAACCCAGTCAAACGAGCTAAGGTAATGAGAAAACTGAAAAAGGAAGGGCTTCAAATATGCTTTCTACAGGAAACCCACTTGTCAAAAATTGAACATGAGAAACTGAAAAGGTTTGGATTTAGAAAATCATATTATAATTATTATTCTAATACACGCCAGAGAGGCGTAGGAATCTTCATATCAAACTCAATTGCATTTGAATGCATTAAGGAAATAAAGGATAAGGAGGGGCGGTATATTATAGTTAAGGGGAGAATTGAACAGACCACAGTAACATTGGTAAATGTATATCTACCACCAGAAGCAGATGGGGTTGCTTTAAATCTTTGTTTGATACTGTAGCATTAGAAACTGAAGGAATATGTATTTGTGGCGTCACGTGTGGCGTCACGTATGGCTACGCCCCCTCTTCCCGCTGTCACTCCAACGTCTCTGTTCCTCATGGTTTTGTTATTCCCTGCCTGTTTATCCCGCCCAGCTCGTTGTCTCTGATTCCTCGTTGTTACCACGCCCCGTCATTGTTTGCACCTGATCCTTGTTTGGTGTTCTGTGTATATATATCCCTGAGTGTCCCTTGTCCCTTGTCGGTTGTTTTGGATGTTTGGATGTTGGGTTTTTGTACCAGTTTGGATTGTCTTTCGCCTGTGGTTCGTGTTCTCTGTGTTTCCCTGCCTTGCTCGTGTTTGCCTTGTTTTCGTTATGCCCGTGTATCTGTGTTATTCGGACTGCCCCCCCGTTATTGACCCTGCCTGGCTAAGTGATGACGATGATGGTAACTCCTTTAATAAATCTCGCTCTTCTCAGCGATTGTGTCCGTCTCCTCGCTCCGTGGCGCGAGCCACGTTACAATTTGTGGTGTATTTTTAATGTGATTCTTAATTAAGGTATAGACACAACAAGTAAGAAAAGAAGCAAATCACATATCTCAAAACACATAAATAATACATTAGAGGAAATGGGATTATTTGATGTCTGGAGGGACTTTCACCCCCTTGAGAAAGATTACAGTCACTACTCAGCAACACATTTTGTTTACTCCAGAATAGACAATTTTTTCATGCAAAAAGAAGACAGAGATAGAATTTAAAAATGTGAAATAGGTGTAGCTGATGTATCTGACCACAGTGCTTTATACTTAACAGTCTGTTTACAAGTCAGAAGAAGGGAAACTTTGTTGCGACTCAATATATGAATATTAAATAATGAGGCCATAACCAACCAGATCCAAATGGAAATAGAAAATTACCTTCAAGATAATGACAATAACAAACAGATCCAATGAAACAGATCCAATAATGCTTTGGGACACCCTTAAGGCAGTCCTACGAGGAAAACTGATAGCAATCACTAGCAGCCTTAAGAAAGCAAGAATGGCATGTTACCAGTCCCTTCTTACAGAACTGAAGACAACAGAAATTACAAATTACAACCGGACGATAAAAAGCAACAAAAGCTGAAAGACACTAGACATAAAATAAGTGAACTCTTACAGCAAGAAGTAGAAGTAAAAGCACGATATTTGAAACAATCCTACTACGAAATAGGCCCAAAAGCAGCTAAACTGTTGGCAAGAAAGCTGCGCAAGCAGCAAGCAGAAAGAGTGATTCACAAGATAAAAGACCCGAATTCAAACCAACTTAAATATGAATCAAAAGAAATTGAAAATGTATTAAGAAAATATTATGTAGATCTCTACTCACAGAAAATGGCTACTAATAAAAAAGAAATAAAAGCCTTTTTGGATAAAGTGGACCTACCATCTATAGGCGAGAGTCAAAATAAAAAAGTTAGTCTTAGGGATAACTACTGATGAAATTATAAGCGCAACAGGAAATCTAAAGACATCAAAGTCACCAGGTAATGATGGTTTTCCAGCTGAGTGGTATAAGAAATTTAAAAAGTGAAATTAAAAAAGTCTTGTCCCCTGTTCTCCTCTCTACATTCAATTGGATTTTACAAGAAAATGGTATACCTCCATCATGGAAGGAAGCAATTATTACTGTACTTCCTAAAGCTCAAAAGAATATAGAATTATGTGAGAATTATAGACCGATATCAATTCTTAATATTGACATGGGGTGTAACTAAGGATTTTCATAGTCGAATCTGATTCGTCAGCTTTTCCCTTTAGTCGACTAATAGTCGAACCGGGTTTATTTTTATTTTTTAAATTTAGAGCACCTTAAACGGGATCCCATTCTCATTCAGGACTTTTTTCCTCTTCAAAGTAAAAACCTAAAACACTCAGATAAATTAATAAACACGGTAGGTTGGCTTTATTCAGCTTTTATTTACTTATTTGTAACGAGGCTTGCGCCACGGAGCAAGGAGACGGACACAATCGCTGAGAGGAGCGAGATTTATTAAAGGGAATACCATACTCATCGTCAGAAAGCCAGGCAGGGTCGATCACAGGAGGGCAGTCCGAAAAACATGCAAACACGGGCATTACAAAACAGGGGAACACGAGTAACAGGCGAGGAATCAAAAGACAGGGACACAAGACGGTCGGGTACAACGCTGAACAAGAACTTAGTCAAAACAATCAAACAAAATACCAGACAAAGGACAAGGGAGACTCAGGGGCTTAAATACAAGGAATCTAACGAGGGGCAGGTGATGACAATGACACAGGGGTGTGGTAACAAACGAGAAATCAAAACCAACGAGCAGGGCGGGACAAACAGGCAGGGAACACGGACATGAGGGAACCCAGAGTGACAGCTACGAGAGGGGGCGTTGCCCTACGTGACAGAACCCCCCCCAAAGCGTGCCACTCCGGGGCACGCAAGGGCAGACAGGACAGGGACAGCGGACACAGGACAGACCGGAGGAACAGACAAGGGGAAAGCAGGGCACTGAGACCGGGGAACAGCAGGGACAGGGGAACCAGAGACGGGCCAGGAGCCGGGCTGGCGGGCAGCGGGAACGGGAGCCGGCGTGGACGACCTCTCCAGGGTCGCGGGGACAGGAACCGGCGTGGACGACCTCTCCAGGGTCGCAGGGACAGGAACCGCCGTGGACTGCCGACGGGCAGCGGGGACAGGAACCGGCGTGGACGACCCCTCCTGGGTCGCGGGTACAGGAACCGGCATGGATGAGACACCCTCGGGGGGCGGAACCACCGGGCTGACGTCCTCGGGGGGCGGAACCAATGGGCTGACGTCCTCGGGGGGCGGAATCACCGGGCTGACGTCATCGGGGGGCGTGACCGCCATACTGACGTCATCGGGGGGCGGGACCGCCATACTGACGCCATCGGGGGGCGGGACCGCCATACTGACGCCATCGGGGGGCGGGACCGCCATACTGACGTCATCGGGGGGCGGGACCGCCAAGCCGACGTGGCTTGTACTCCCCCCCAAAAAATACTTGGGGTTGTCATGTGGAGTAGCCGGCAGGATCAGAAGTGGTGGGTCCTCCTCCTCAGGGTCCTGGGTGAGCCTGGCAGAACACACAGACACACAAGCTCCTCGGTTGCTCTCTCTGCTGCGGCTCCGCCTCCCTTGAGGCGCCGGGAGCTTGCGGTGGTCAGAGAGAGTCAACCGAGGGTTAAGCGAAAACTTGTCTGTGCGCTCAGACCGTCTGCCCGCTGCTTGCACTACAGGGGTTTTTTCCCCGTCGTGTTCGCAAAACCGGGCAGACACACAGCGCTCAGATGGAGTCTCGTCGCGAAAGCCAGTAGAAAGAGACTGCGCTTTCTTTGGTCGGCGACGAGACTTCCTTGTACCCGCAGCGCCAGGGGTATTCCTGTCTCTGGTTTGTTCGCACTGAAATACCGGAGAGTCGAGCCGGACTAAACCAGCCGACATCCATTCACAGTGTTTGAACTCACCAGAGTCTCGCTCTCTCGCTGTGTCCTTGATAGGTCTGGTATTATGTAACGAGGCTTGCGCCACGGAGCGAGGAGACGGACACAATCGCTGAGAGGAGCGAGATTTATTAAAGGGAATACCATACTCATCGTCAGAAAGCCAGGCAGGGTCGATCACAGGAGGGCAGTCCGAAAAACATGCAAACACGGGCATTACAAAACAGGGGAACACGAGTAACAGGCGAGGAATCAAAAGACAGGGACACAAAACGGTCGGGTACAACGCTGAACAAGAACTTAGTCAAAACAATCAAACAAAATACCAGACAAAGGACAAGGGAGACTCAGGGGCTTAAATACAAGGAATCTAATGAGGGGCAGGTGATGACAAGGACACAGGGGTGTGGTAACAAACGAGAAATCAAAACCAACGAGCAGGGCGGGACAAACAGGCAGGGAACACGGACATAAGGGAACCCAGAGTGACAGCTACGAGAGGGGGCGTTGCCCTACGTGACATTATAAATTTTTTATGAAACATTAGAGAACATTAACCGTCAGTGCGCATTGCGCATATCGAACTGTCAGACAGGCACTGTGCAAAATGTCAAAAATATTTAAAATAAAATATGCCTGCCTGAAAATATAAAAAAATTGCCACACAACAGCAAAAAAATACAAGGTAACGGGGTTTAAAAGCAACAAAAAATGTTTATAGGCCTACTTGCCGAGACGCACCGCGACGAGACGACACGACTGAAACGACAAACGTTTTTTTCGCCTTACGTAAATGGTATGCCATGTTGGTTGTTGTCGTGCAAAATGAAAGACGTTGATGACATAAATTGCACTTTACTTTGTTTGATTCATCTTTGTTTTTCAAAATACTTTTGAAGTTTTTTAGTAGCCATTATAATCTCGGCAGATGCTGCGCGTATTCTGTAGCGTGTTCAGCTCCGCTTGTTTGGATTGTGCAACAGCAGGGTGTGATTTATTAATGTGTAGTAAGGAAGATGCCTATTGTTAATGCGCAAACATCATTTTTAAATATTTATTAACAGAAATTAGGATGGTTTTATTTGACAAAAGGCTATATATAACGAAAACAAAGACATTTCATGTAACAACTAATGCTTAGCTGCATCCTTTGGCACCCCCATGCAGTTAGAATGGTGCATTCGACTATGACGTTCATAGTCGACTAGGGGGTATAGTCGACTATAGTCGAATCAGCGACTATTGCAGGTCACCCCTAATATTGACTATAAATTATATACCTCCATACTAGCTCAAAGACTACAAACCTTTATACCAGACATAATAGATGAAGACCAAACAGGCTTTGTTAGGGGGCGCCAAACCCAAGACAATATTAGAAGAACACTGCTTATAATAAATAGAATTACCAAAAATAAGTTGCCAGCAGCACTGATAAGCTTAGACGCAATGAAAGCATTTGACTTGGTAATTTGGGACTTTCTTTATATGACCTTTATATGAAAAGAAAAGCATGCAATGCATTAAAGCTATCTACAATGAACCCTCAGCTAGAATAAAGATCAATGGCTCTCTGTCAAGCAAATTCACACTAGAGAGAGGAACTAGACAGGGCTGCTGCTTAAGACCCATCTTATCTGCCATTTACATAGAACCCTTATCCCAAATGATAAGGGAAGACACATTACTGAGTGGAGTGGAAATTAACCATAAAAAACATGTGATTAGTCTCTTTGTAGACGATGTGCTGATATATCTGAATGATCCTGTTAGTCACTTTGGTAGGCTGCTGCAGATCTTGAAGAGATTTGGTGACTGTTCTGGGTACAGACTCAATATGTCAAAAACACAGGCACTTCTGTTCCACACCATTCCCCCACCAGAACTCAAGGAACATAAACTAAATTGGGAAGCCAATTCGATCAAGTATCTTGGAGTAAATATAACTAAAAACCCTTCTGAATTATACAAAGCTAACTATGACGATGTCAATAATATAATAAGGTCAGATATGGAACGCTGGTCAACCTACCCTATGGACCTAACTGACAGGATAAATGTAGTCAAGATGATTATCCAACCCAGACTATTATATTTATACCAATCACTTCCAATACAAGTACCACAAATACACTTTACAAAGTGGGACAAATTAATATCTAGATTTATTTGGGAGGATAAAAGACCTAGTGTGCGCTTTACCACTCTTCAATTACCCAAGCTCAGGGGGGGACTCACACTCACAAACTTAAGAGACTATTTTATTGCAGCTCAAATACATCCATTATTGAATTGGTGCTGTACTAACTTTGTAGCTCACTGGAAGGATATAGAAATAAGTAACTATAAATGCCCTATTCAAACATTCATTTGTGAGAAGGAACTACCCCTTCAGGTTAGGGAAGAGATGGATCCAATAACATCTTTTACTTTAGATATATGGCAATCTGTTGTAAAACAGTTCAAATTAAATGATGGATTAAGCCTTCTAAAATGGATTGCTT
This sequence comes from Brachyhypopomus gauderio, assembly GCF_052324685.1. Taxonomy (NCBI): domain Eukaryota; kingdom Metazoa; phylum Chordata; class Actinopteri; order Gymnotiformes; family Hypopomidae; genus Brachyhypopomus; species Brachyhypopomus gauderio. Next base: position 15,016,587 of record NC_135221.1, on the reverse strand, counting down.
ATGACAAAAATTTTACTCCAGGATCCACTGACATAACGTACAGACATTGGGTAGACAAAGGTATAACTGCAATGTGCATCATTACAAAGGAGGGGAATATAGTACGTTTTCAGGAAATGAAAGATAAATTTGATCTAATAAATGCAGATCTATTTAGGTATCTACAAACGAGAGACTATTACATAAAAAAGATTTTAGAAGATGAGGTGTATCCCCTCATTAAAGTCCTTGTAACATCTTACCAGAGCCATACCCCAAAAGCAATCTCAAAACTACATCTATATATACTGGAAAGTAGAAAGCACTCAACAATATACATTAAATCTAAATGGGAGAAAGAAATGGAGGAGGAGATTCTAGATGAAACCTGGTTTGAGATGTGGAAAAATCATCAAACTACAACACAATCACATAAATGGAGGGAATTTGCTTGGAAGAATAAGATTCGCTTTTTTATCACTCCTCAAATAACAAACAAACAAACTTCGCAGCAACAACAATATTGGAGAAAATGTGGAGAAAAGGCACCACATCACACACATTTTTTGGAGTTGCAAGACACTAGAACCATTTTGGCGACAGGTACATGATGATCTGTGTGAGGTGTTAGGTTACAATGTCCCTTTTACTTTCAAGCTACTCTACCTTGGGCATCTGGAAAAGTCTGTATCTATTGAAGATCAATATTTGGTTAAAATACTTCTCATTGCAAGTAAAAAGTCCATTACAAAAAATTGGTTGAAACCGGACATACCGAGTAAAGGGCAATATGTTTATATTATTTGGAAATAATATAAAGGAATATATAAGGAAATCCAAGGGATGGAAAAGATGACATATAAATTGAAACTGAAAGAAGAATTATATGAAAGAAACTGGGTGAAATGGATACATTATACAGAAATGTTGAAAGCGATGCAATTTCTATACTTTAGCCTAATTAGTGGGCCTATTTAACAATGGGTTGTTTAATAGCTATGGTGTAAAGTTTACACCATAGCTATTAAACAACCCATTGTTAATTAGGACCACTGTTAATGTTATTGTTCTGTTCTTTTGTCTGTTTGTTTGGTTGTTTTTTAATCATCTGTGACGGGCAGGGTGAGCAACTCAAAAAGGAAGCGATCATGCCAAGTCTCAGGGAAAGAGGATGGTTTAATAGAAAGTGTGCAAACCAAAAACCCGTGCATTGTTCCAAATGAAGGAAATAATAACCAGCAGTCAACTGGTACAAAGACAAGACGTATATAGACGAACAAACGACCCTCAGGTGAGACGGATCATGGGTCCCGCCCACCTGAGGGACGAACATCACGTGACCAAGAACAGGACCGCTGCCGCTGTAACCGGGGGCGACCGGTAGGGGGCCCCCCCACAACATGACAGACCCCCCCACCAAAGCCGCACTCCCCTCCGGATGTGCGGCTTACAGCGGCAGCACACAAAACACAACAAAGGGGCGGGAGGGCGGGGACAAGACAGGGACCCGTTCCCTGCCGTCCTGAGCTGAAACACAAAACACATAAGCTCCTCGTCACAGGACGCAGACAAGGCAGGGACCCGTTCCTTGCAGTCCTGGAGCTGAAAACATAAAACACATAGGTTAGCTCGCCTCCTGGGCGGGACCCTGGACCGACTGGGCCGTCAACAAGACGATAACCACGCCCCGGTCGGTCACAGGGCCCTCGTGCCCTAACCGGCCATTAGGCCGCTTAAGCCCCACCGCTGAGTGCGGACCACATGGCCCAACGAACGTCACAGGTGTGGATGTGTGCAGGCCGCCACACTGGGGTACGGCCACGGCTTCCACAAACACCTCCCGAACCTACCTCCTCGCTCGGAGCTGACCCCTGCCCTTTCGCTAGGGGTCACCCCAGACTCCTGGGGAGTGAACCCCTCCCCGGGGCCCCCTCATCTCAAGGTGGACTCCTCCACCCAACCCAGGAGCGCCAGAGACCAGGGCCCTGGCAATCCGCAACAGGGACACGCTGGTCACCCCGAGCTCGAAGGAGAGGGTCTCCTCCTGGAGACCCCACTAGGTCCGGGAGTACCGCAGTCCACCACCAGGAGCGACCTGCAACACATCACACGCACACAGACAACACATAACACAAAACGCGCACTGCTCCGACCACTGACCCCCCTTTTACACAGGGGGGAAGGGACCCCTTCTTGGCATGAGGAGACACCCTGTCCTTACACCCCAGGCATCCTCCGCCTACAAAGGGGTACAGGGGCTCCTCTTTGCTCAGGGGTCCCTCCCAACCGGTCAGGTCTCCTGATGGAGCAGTGCCTTCTGAGCCACATGTCGTGGCTCAGGAACCCCATAGCTCCCCCCCAAAAACATATTTAGGGGGGGCCCCTCTGGGGAATAACAAAACAAAAAACACAGATACAACATATAACACACACGCACCTAAGATGCCCTCCGTGCCACCTCCAGTGGCACGGGACCTCAAATGGACCCCTCCCCACACACAGTGAAGAGGGGTGCAAGAGAGGAATTACATAAAACAAAGCACGCTACACTCTAGGACAAAACGAACACGCAAAGACAGAACACAAACAAACGGACAGGACCCACCGATGCGCGCGCTCTGCGGAGTGCGACGCGCCCACTCCAGCTCTCTCTCTCACCGTTTTCACCACGGGATCCGTAGATCTTTGGAGAGAGAGAGCTATGCGCGAGCGGCTTGCGCGCCACGCCCACAGCGACGCGTCCCTCTGGCTCGCAGTCGCTCACCCCCGTCACCACGGGATATCGGGTGAGCGAGGCGAAAGGAGCAGAGAGAATCGCGTCTCACGCGTTCTAGTGCGCAGCACGCATCGATGGACCCGTCTACATACACACACAAACACCACCAGCGAAACACACACCACGGCACACTCACACACTCGCTCACGTCCGCGTCGTTATTAAAACACAACGTACATACACACACACATACAGACGATAACGAACAACGGACGTGCGCAATGTGAGGCACCGGTAGTTTCGCTGGGCGAGAGCGGAGTCTACCGGTCCCCAGCTCTAGTCACCGCCGTGTGATTTTACGGGTTTAAACACAAACAACATTTAAACATGGCGGGACGAGTGGGGACAGACTCAACACTCTCTCAGACAATACACGACAAACACACAGCACGTAGACAAACACTTACCACGAGACATGACCACGAACGAAGGAGAAAGCAAAGGAGACTGGCGGCTTCCGAAGGTGGCTGGTTATTCTGTGACGGGCAGGGTGAGCAACTCAAAAAGGAAGCGATCACGCCAAGTCTCAGGGAAAGAGGATGGTTTAATAGAAAGTGTGCAAACCAAAAACCCGTGCATTGTTCCAAATGAAGGAAATAATAACCAGCAGTCAACTGGTACAAAGACAAGACGTATATAGACGAACAAACGACCCTCAGGTGAGACGGATCATGGGTCCCGCCCACCTGAGGGACGAACATCACGTGACCAAGAACAGGACCGCTGCCGCTGTAACCGGGGGCGACCGGTAGGGGGCCCCCCCACAACATGACAGACCCCCCCACCAAAGCCGCACTCCCCTCCGGATGTGCGGCTTACAGCGGCAGCACACAAAACACAACAAAGGGGCGGGAGGGCGGGGACAAGACAGGGACCCGTTCCCTGCCGTCCTGAGCTGAAACACAAAACACAAAACACATAAGCTCCTCGTCACAGGACGCAGACAAGGCAGGGACCCGTTCCCTGCAGTCCTGGAGCTGAAAACATAAAACACATAGGTTAGCTCGCCTCCTGGGCGGGACCCTGGACCGACTGGGCCGTCAACAAGACGATAACCACGCCCCGGTCGGTCACAGGGCCCTCGTGCCCTAACCGGCCATTAGGCCGCTTAAGCCCCACCGCTGAGTGCGGACCACATGGCCCAACGAACGTCACAGGTGTGGATGTGTGCAGGCCGCCACACTGGGGTACGGCCACGGCTTCCACAAACACCTCCCGAACCTACCTCCTCGCTCGGAGCTGACCCCTGCCCTTTCGCTAGGGGTCACCCCAGACTCCTGGGGAGTGAACCCCTCCCCGGGGCCCCCTCATCTCAAGGTGGACTCCTCCACCCAACCCAGGAGCGCCAGAGACCAGGGCCCTGGCAATCCGCAACAGGGACACGCTGGTCACCCCGAGCTCGAAGGAGAGGGTCTCCTCCTGGAGACCCCACTAGGTCCGGGAGTACCGCAGTCCACCACCAGGAGCGACCTGCAACACATCACACGCACACAGACAACACATAACACAAAACGCGCACTGCTCCGACCACTGACCCCCCTTTTACACAGGGGGGAAGGGACCCCTTCTTGGCATGAGGAGACACCCTGTCCTTACACCCCAGGCATCCTCCGCCTACAAAGGGGTACAGGGGCTCCTCTTTGCTCAGGGGTCCCTCCCAACCGGTCAGGTCTCCTGATGGAGCAGTGCCTTCTGAGCCACATGTCGTGGCTCAGGAACCCCATAGCTCCCCCCCAAAAACATATTTAGGGGGGGCCCCTCTGGGGAATAACAAAACAAAAAACACAGATACAACATATAACACACACGCACCTAAGATGCCCTCCGTGCCACCTCCAGTGGCACGGGACCTCAAATGGACCCCTCCCCACACACAGTGAAGAGGGGTGCAAGAGAGGAATTACATAAAACAAAGCACGCTACACTCTAGGACAAAACGAACACGCAAAGACAGAACACAAACAAACGGACAGGACCCACCGATGCGCGCGCTCTGCGGAGCGCGACGCGCCCACTCCAGCTCTCTCTCTCACCGTTTTCACCACGGGATCCGTAGATCTTTGGAGAGAGAGAGCTATGCGCGAGCGGCTTGCGCGCCACGCCCACAGCGACGCGTCCCTCTGGCTCGCAGTCGCTCACCCCCGTCACCACGGGATATCGGGTGAGCGAGGCGAAAGGAGCAGAGAGAATCGCGTCTCACGCGTTCTAGTGCGCAGCACGCATCGATGGACCCGTCTACATACACACACAAACACCACCAGCGAAACACACACCACGGCACACTCACACACTCGCTCACGTCCGCGTCGTTATTAAAACACAACGTACATACACACACACATACAGACGATAACGAACAACGGACGTGCGCAATGTGAGGCACCGGTAGTTTCGCTGGGCGAGAGCGGAGTCTACCGGTCCCCAGCTCTAGTCACCGCCGTGTGATTTTACGGGTTTAAACACAAACAACATTTAAACATGGCGGGACGAGTGGGGACAGACTCAACACTCTCTCAGACAATACACGACAAACACACAGCACGTAGACAAACACTTACCACGAGACATGACCACGAACGAAGGAGAAAGCAAAGGAGACTGGCGGCTTCCGAAGGTGGCTGGTTATTCTGTGACGGGCAGGGTGAGCAACTCAAAAAGGAAGCGATCACGCCAAGTCTCAGGGAAAGAGGATGGTTTAATAGAAAGTGTGCAAACCAAAAACCCGTGCATTGTTCCAAATGAAGGAAATAATAACCAGCAGTCAACTGGTACAAAGACAAGACGTATATAGACGAACAAACGACCCTCAGGTGAGACGGATCACGGGTCCCACCCACCTGAGGGACGAACATCACGTGACCAAAAACAGGACCGCTGCCGCTGTAACCGGGGGCGACCGGTAGGGGGCCCCCCAACAACGTGACACATCTCTGTTTTATTTACTTGTAACATACTGACTGTATTTGAATATATAAATGTATGTAGATTGAGTATATTAACATACCCATTGTATTTGAGAATATACATATATGTAGATGTTTTTATGTTTTTCATTTGAAGTGGAACGTCAATAAAAATAAAGTAAAAAAAAAATCGAACAGGCATTAAAACGACAGGCTTAAAAAGGTTCAGACAGGTTCAGACAGGCTTCCAATTGCTTGCGCCCCACCTGCAATACCCATGCGCCCCACTAGTGAGAAACGCTGGTCAAAACTATGACAGACTAAAAAAGAGATACAATAGTGCTGCATGCTTAAAAGATGGTACATTTTGTTTAATTAATGACTTGGTTATTTTTAAGCAAACGTTCATATCGGATACCTTCTTTTTGTTCATGTGGCAAACTGTGCTGTGTTTTAGTTGAGGTACTTAGTCAATCAGACAGGCCTGTATGTAAAGATTCACAAATCAATGTACAAAGTATTTCCTATATGTTGTAAAAAAAACTGAAACTGTTAATGCTGTCTGGCCTGGCATGATCAAAACAAAATGTGTTCTTGTTGAAACAGCTGACACTATGTACATAACACCATTGCCAAACCCTTATGAAGGGACTAGCATGATCAATAAAGTTAAGTCAAAAGTTTTTTTTTTTAAGGTACATGCAATGAGCACACATACAATACTATATACTGTAAAGTTTTAAACTCCAGCATTATACTATTAATATATAAATTAAATGTTAAGCATGAGTCAATGACGACCTAATTATGCACTTGGAGCAAGATATAGTAAGTATTAGTACTTTGTGGCAGAAAGATGTAAAAAGTATACTTAAGTATAAGTTTTAATATAATATTAAAACTTGTATAAAATTATAAAATATTATTATATAAAAAATATATGTTTCAAGCCACATATACTTCACTATACTATTCTTACGCCTCCGTCCACACGTCCACAACGGCTGTTGTTGTGGCCTGTCTTCCCTGGGAAAACTCTTCATGTTCGTTTTGTTGTCTGGAGAGGACCAGGGCAGTCTTCCCTGGGAAAGCTCTCCGTGTTGTGTGGTGTTCGTGTGTACGTATGAACAGGACGTGTGGATCAGTGTGCGTCGCTCGTTTGTGTTGTGTTTAATGTTTTATGTGTGACGCGGGTGCCGCTCGTCACTGTCGCCTTGCTCCCCGTGTGTCTTGTATTTTATGTGGGGAGCGACTGCGAACCAGAGCAGCACGTCACTATTATACCGAGCGCGCACATGTGGGTCTCGTCCGTTCGTTGTTTGTACACAGTTTTTTTTGTTTGTCTAGTCTTTGCGTGTTTGTTTTGTCCTAGCGTGTTTGTGATTTGTTATGTTTAATAAAATTCCGTGCATGTTCCTCCCCTTAAATGTGTGTTTGGGGGGGGGGGGGACCTGCTGTGGTCCCATGCCATGGAGTGTGGCACTGAGGGCGTAGCTCCTACGGGAGGCCCTGACCAGAAACGTGGGGGGTTCTCCTGATTGGAGGAGACCCCTCCCCCATGGTAGGGGGATAGGGCTGGGTATCGATTCAAATTCCAAGAATCGATCCGATTCCGATTCTGAAGATTAAGAATCGATTTATTTCGATTTAATCCGATTTAATCGATTTGATCCGATTTGATCCAATTCGGGTGTTTAGTGTTATTAAAAATGTATTTGAGCTGTTTCCTGACTATGTACAGAAGCAACATGTTAAAACTAGTATTATATCGATATTAATCAGCAAATAGTTACTGGTAGTGGTAGTCTTTATTGTGGTATTGTTTCGAGTGTCCAGAGCAGAGAGCATTGTGGGAGTTATAGTTGTAGTCTTCGTTGTGGTATTGTTGCGAGTGTCCACAGCAGAGAGCACTGTGGGAGTTGTAGTTGTCGTATTCGATGCGGTATCTTTGCGAGTGTCCACAGCAGAGAGCACTGTGGGAGTTGTAGTTGTAGTCTTTGTTGTGGTATCTTTGCGAGTGTCCACAGCAGAGAGCACTGTGGGAGTTGTAGTTGTCATCTTTGTTGTGGTATTGTTGCGAGTGTCCACAGCAGAGAGCACTGTGGGAGTTGTATTTGTAGTCTTCATTGTGGTATTGTTGTGAGTGTCCACAGCAGAGAGCACTGTGGGAGTTGTAGTTGTAGTCTTCGTTGTGGTATCTTTGCCAGTGTCCACAGCAGAGAGCACTGTGGGAGTTATAGTTGTAGTCTTCATTATGGTATTTTTGTGAGTGTCCACAGCAGAGAGCACTGTGGGAGTTGTAGTTGTAGTCTTAGTTGTGATATTGTTGTGAGTGTCCACAGCAGAGAGCACTGTGGGAGTTGTAGTTGTAGTCTTAGTTGTGGTATTGTTGCGAGTGTCCACAGCAGAGAGCACTGTGGGAGTTGTAGTTGTAGTCTTCGTTATGGTATTGTTTCGAGTGTCCAGAGCAGAGAGCACTGTGGGAGTTGTAGTTGTAGTCTTTATTGTGGTATTGTTTCGAGTGTCCACAGCAGAGAGCACTGTGGGAGTTGTAGTTGTAGTCTTCGCTGTGGTATTGGTGCGAGTGTCCACAGCAGAGAGCACTGTGGGAGTTGTAGTTGTCGTATTCAATGTGGTATCTTTGCGAGTGTCCACAGCAGAGAGCACTGTGGGAGTTGTAGTTGTAGTCTTCGTTGTGGTATTGTTGCGAGTGTCCACAGCAGAGAGCACTGTGGGAGTTGTAGTTGTAGTCTTCATTGTGGTATCTTTGCGAGTGTCCACAGCAGAGAGCACTGTGGGAGTTATAGTTGTAGTGTTCATTGTGGTATTGTTGCGAGTGTCCACAGCAGAGAGTACTGTGGGAGTTGTAGTTGTAGTCTTCGTTGTGGTATTGTTGCGAGTTTCCAGAGCAGAGAGCACTGTGGGAGTTGTAGTTGTCGTCTTCGTTGTGGTATTGTTGCGAGTGTCCACAGCAGAGAGCACTGTGGGAGTTGTAGTTATCGTATTCGATGCGGTATCTTTGCGAGTGTCCACAGCAGAGAGCACTGTGGGAGTTGTAGTTGTAGTCTTCATTGTGGTATCTTTGCGAGTGTCCACAGCAGAGAGCACTGTGGGAGTTGTAGTTGTTGTATTCAATGTGGTATCTTTGCGAGTGTCCACAGCAGAGAGCACTGTGGGAGTTGTAGTTGTAGTCTTCGCTGTGTTATTGGTGCGAGTGTCCACAGCAGAGAGCACTGTGGGTGTTATAGTTGTAGTCTTCGCTGTGGTATTGGTGCGAGTGTCCACAGCAGAGAGCACTGTGGGAGTTGTAGTTGTCGTCTTCATTATGGTATTTTTGTGAGTGTCCACAGCAGAGAGCACTGTGGGAGTTGTAGTTGTAGTCTTCGTTGTGGTATTGTTGTGAGTGTCCACAGCAGAGAGCACTGTGGGAGTTGTAGTTGTAGTCTTAGTTGTGGTATTGTTGTGAGTGTCCACAGCAGAGAGCACTGTGGGAGTTGTAGTTGTAGTCTTCGTTATGGTATTGTTTCGAGTGTCCACAGCAGAGAGCACAGTGGGAGTTGTAGTTGTCGTATTCAATGTGGTATCTTTGCGAGTGTCCACAGCAGAGAGCACTGTGGGAGTTGTAGTTGTAGTCTTCGTTGTGGTATTGTTGCAAGTGTCCACAGCAGAGAGCACTGTGGGAGTTATAGTTGTAGTCTTCATTATGGTATTTTTGCGAGTGTCCACAGCAGAGAGCACTGTGGGAGTTGTAGTTGTAGTCTTCGTTGTGGTATTGTTGTGAGTGTCCACAGCAGAGAGCACTGTGGGAGTTGTAGTTGTAGTCTTCGTTGTGGTATCTTTGCGAGTGTCCACAGCAGAGAGCACTGTGGGAGTTGTAGTTGTCATCTTTGTTGTGTTATTGGTGCGAGTGTCCACAGCAGAGAGCACTGTGGGAGTTGTAGTTGTTGTATTCAATGTGGTATCTTTGCCAGTGTCCACAGCAGAGAGCACTGTGGGAGTTATAGTTGTAGTCTTCATTGTGGTATTGTTGTGAGTGTGCACAGCAGAGAGCACTGTGGGAGTTGTAGTCTTCGTTGTGGTATTGTTGCGAGTGTCCACAGCAGAGAGCACTGTGGAAGTTGTAGTTGTAGTCTTCATTGTGGTATCTTTGCGAGTGTCCACAGCAGAGAGCACTGTGGGAGTTGTAGTTGTAGTCTTCGTTGTGGTATCTTTGCGAGTGTCCACAGCAGAGAGCACTGTGGGAGTTGTAGTTGTCATCTTTGTTGTGGTATTGTTGTGAGTGTCCACAGCAGAGAGCACTGTGGGAGTTGTAGTTGTAGTCTTCGTTGTGGTATTGTTGCGAGAGTCCACAGCAGAGAGCACTGTGGGAGTTGTAGTTGTAGTCTTCGTTGTGGTATCTTTGCGAGTGTCCACAGCAGAGAGCACTGTGGGAGTTGTAGTTGACATCTTTGTTGTGGTATTGTTGCGAGTGTCCACAGCAGAGAGCACTGTGGGAGTTGTAGTTGACATCTTTGTTGTGGTATTGTTGCGAGTGTCCACAGCAGAGAGCACTGTGGGAGTTGTATTTGTAGTCTTCATTGTGGTATTGTTGTGAGTGTCCACAGCAGAGAGCACTGTGGGAGTTGTAGTTGTAGTCTTCGTTGTGGTATTGTTGCGAGTGTCCACAGCAGAGAGCACTGTGGGAGTTATAGTTGTAGTCTTCATTGTGGTATTGTGAGTGTGCACAGCAGAGAGCACTGTGGGAGTTGTAGTTGTAGTCTTCGTTGTGGTATTGTTGCGAGTGTCCACAGCAGAGAGCACTGTGGAAGTTGTAGTTGTAGTCTTCATTGTGGTATCTTTGCGAGTGTCCACAGCAGAGAGCACTGTGGGAGTTGTAGTTGTAGTCTTCATTATGGTATTTTTGCGAGTGTCCACAGCAGAGAGCACTGTGGGAGTTGTAGTTGTCGTATTCAATGTGGTATCTTTGCGAGTGTCCACAGCAGAGAGCACTGTGGGAGTTGTAGTTGTAGTCTTCGTTGTGGTATTGTTGCGAGTGTCCACAGCAGAGAGCACTGTGGGAGTTGTAGTTGTAGTCTTCATTGTGGTATCTTTGCGAGTGTCCACAGCAGAGAGCACTGTGGGAGTTATAGTTGTAGTGTTCATTGTGGTATTGTTGCGAGTGTCCACAGCAGAGAGTACTGTGGGAGTTGTAGTTGTAGTCTTCGTTGTGGTATTGTTGCGAGTTTCCAGAGCAGAGAGCACTGTGGGAGTTGTAGTTGTCGTCTTCGTTGTGGTATTGTTGCGAGTGTCCACAGCAGAGAGCACTGTGGGAGTTGTAGTTATCGTATTCGATGCGGTATCTTTGCGAGTGTCCACAGCAGAGAGCACTGTGGGAGTTGTAGTTGTAGTCTTCATTGTGGTATCTTTGCGAGTGTCCACAGCAGAGAGCACTGTGGGAGTTGTAGTTGTTGTATTCAATGTGGTATCTTTGCGAGTGTCCACAGCAGAGAGCACTGTGGGAGTTGTAGTTGTAGTCTTCGCTGTGTTATTGGTGCGAGTGTCCACAGCAGAGAGCACTGTGGGTGTTATAGTTGTAGTCTTCGCTGTGGTATTGGTGCGAGTGTCCACAGCAGAGAGCACTGTGGGAGTTGTAGTTGTCGTCTTCATTATGGTATTTTTGTGAGTGTCCACAGCAGAGAGCACTGTGGGAGTTGTAGTTGTAGTCTTCGTTGTGGTATTGTTGTGAGTGTCCACAGCAGAGAGCACTGTGGGAGTTGTAGTTGTAGTCTTAGTTGTGGTATTGTTGTGAGTGTCCACAGCAGAGAGCACTGTGGGAGTTGTAGTTGTAGTCTTCGTTATGGTATTGTTTCGAGTGTCCACAGCAGAGAGCACAGTGGGAGTTGTAGTTGTCGTATTCAATGTGGTATCTTTGCGAGTGTCCACAGCAGAGAGCACTGTGGGAGTTGTAGTTGTAGTCTTCGTTGTGGTATTGTTGCAAGTGTCCACAGCAGAGAGCACTGTGGGAGTTATAGTTGTAGTCTTCATTATGGTATTTTTGCGAGTGTCCACAGCAGAGAGCACTGTGGGAGTTGTAGTTGTAGTCTTCGTTGTGGTATTGTTGTGAGTGTCCACAGCAGAGAGCACTGTGGGAGTTGTAGTTGTAGTCTTCGTTGTGGTATCTTTGCGAGTGTCCACAGCAGAGAGCACTGTGGGAGTTGTAGTTGTCATCTTTGTTGTGTTATTGGTGCGAGTGTCCACAGCAGAGAGCACTGTGGGAGTTGTAGTTGTTGTATTCAATGTGGTATCTTTGCCAGTGTCCACAGCAGAGAGCACTGTGGGAGTTATAGTTGTAGTCTTCATTGTGGTATTGTTGTGAGTGTGCACAGCAGAGAGCACTGTGGGAGTTGTAGTCTTCGTTGTGGTATTGTTGCGAGTGTCCACAGCAGAGAGCACTGTGGAAGTTGTAGTTGTAGTCTTCATTGTGGTATCTTTGCGAGTGTCCACAGCAGAGAGCACTGTGGGAGTTGTAGTTGTAGTCTTCGTTGTGGTATCTTTGCGAGTGTCCACAGCAGAGAGCACTGTGGGAGTTGTAGTTGTCATCTTTGTTGTGGTATTGTTGTGAGTGTCCACAGCAGAGAGCACTGTGGGAGTTGTAGTTGTAGTCTTCGTTGTGGTATTGTTGCGAGAGTCCACAGCAGAGAGCACTGTGGGAGTTGTAGTTGTAGTCTTCGTTGTGGTATCTTTGCGAGTGTCCACAGCAGAGAGCACTGTGGGAGTTGTAGTTGACATCTTTGTTGTGGTATTGTTGCGAGTGTCCACAGCAGAGAGCACTGTGGGAGTTGTAGTTGACATCTTTGTTGTGGTATTGTTGCGAGTGTCCACAGCAGAGAGCACTGTGGGAGTTGTATTTGTAGTCTTCATTGTGGTATTGTTGTGAGTGTCCACAGCAGAGAGCACTGTGGGAGTTGTAGTTGTAGTCTTCGTTGTGGTATTGTTGCGAGTGTCCACAGCAGAGAGCACTGTGGGAGTTATAGTTGTAGTCTTCATTGTGGTATTGTGAGTGTGCACAGCAGAGAGCACTGTGGGAGTTGTAGTTGTAGTCTTCGTTGTGGTATTGTTGCGAGTGTCCACAGCAGAGAGCACTGTGGAAGTTGTAGTTGTAGTCTTCATTGTGGTATCTTTGCGAGTGTCCACAGCAGAGAGCACTGTGGGAGTTGTAGTTGTAGTCTTCATTATGGTATTTTTGCGAGTGTCCACAGCAGAGAGCACTGTGGGAGTTGTAGTTGTAGTCTTAGTTGTGGTATTGTTGTGAGTGTCCACAGCAGAGAGCACTGTGGGAGTTATAGTTGTAGTCTTCGCTGTGGTATTGGTGCGAGTGTCCACAGCAGAGAGCACTGTGGGAGTTGTAGTTGTCGTCTTCGTTGTGGTATTGTTGTGAGTGTCCACAGCAGAGAGCACTGTGGGAGTTGTAGTTGTAGTCTTCGTTGTGGTATCTTTGCGAGTGTCCACAGCAGAGAGCACTGTGGGAGTTGTAGTTGTCATCTTTGTTGTGGTATTGTTGCGAGTGTCCACAGCAGAGAGCACTGTGGGAGTTGTATTTGTAGTCTTCATTGTGGTATCTTTGCGAGTGTCCACAGCAGAGAGCACTGTGGGAGTTGTAGTTGTAGTCTTCGTTGTGGTATCTTTGCGAGTGTCCACAGCAGAGAGCACTGTGGGAGTTGTAGTTGTCATCTTTGTTGTGGTATTGTTGCGAGTGTCCACAGCAGAGAGCACTGTGGGAGTTGTATTTGTAGTCTTCATTGTGGTATTGTTGCGAGTGTCCACAGCAGAGAGCACTGTGGGAGTTGTTGTAGTCTTCGTTGTGGTATCTTTGCGAGTGTCCACAGCAGAGAGCACTGTGGGAGTTATAGTTGTAGTCTTCATTGTGGTATTGTTGCGAGTGTCCACAGCAGAGAGTACTGTGGGAGTTGTAGTTGTAGTCTTCGTTGTGGTATTGTTGCGAGTTTCCAGAGCAGAGAGCACTGTGGGAGTTGTAGTTGTCGTCTTCGTTGTGGTATTGTTGCGAGTGTCCACAGCAGAGAGCACTGTGGGAGTTGTAGTTGTCGTATTCGATGCGGTATCTTTGCGAGTGTCCACAGCAGAGACCACTGTGGGAGTTATAGTTGTAGTCTTCATTGTGGTATTGTTGTGAGTGTGCACAGCAGAGAGCACTGTGGGAGTTGTAGTTGTAGTCTTCGTTGTGGTATTTTTGCGAGTGTCCACAGCAGAGAGCACTGTGGGAGTTGTAGTTGTAGTCTTTGTTGTGGTATTGTTGTGAGTGTCCACAGCAGAGAGCACTGTGGGAGTTGTAGTTGTAGTCTTCGTTGTGGTATCTTTGCGAGTGTCCACAGCAGAGAGCACTGTGGGAGTTGTAGTTGTCATCTTTGTTGTGGTATTGTTGTGAGTGTCCACAGCAGAGAGCACTGTGGGAGTTGTAGTTGTAGTCTTCGTTGTGGTATTGTTGCGAGTGTCCACAGCAGAGAGCACTGTGGGAGTTATAGTTGTAGTCTTCGCTGTGGTATTGGTGCGAGCGTCCACAGCAGAGAGCACTGTGGGAGTTGTAGTTGTAGTCTTCGTTGTGGTATCTTTGCGAGAGTCCACAGCAGAGAGCACTGTGGGAGTTGTAGTTGTAGTCTTCGTTGTGGTATCTTTGCGAGTGTCCACAGCAGAGAGCACTGTGGGAGTTGTAGTTGACATCTTTGTTGTGGTATTGTTGCGAGTGTCCACAGCAGAGAGCACTGTGGGAGTTGTATTTGTAGTCTTCATTGTGGTATTGTTGTGAGTGTCCACAGCAGAGAGCACTGTGGGAGTTGTAGTTGTAGTCTTCGTTGTGGTATCTTTGCGAGTGTCCACAGCAGAGAGCACTGTGGGAGTTATAGTTGTAGTCTTCATTGTGGTATTGTTGCGAGTGTCCACAGCAGAGAGTACTGTGGGAGTTGTAGTTGTAGTCTTCGTTGTGGTATTGTTGCGAGTTTCCAGAGCAGAGAGCACTGTGGGAGTTGTAGTTGTCGTCTTCGTTGTGGTATTGTTGCGAGTGTCCACAGCAGAGAGCACTGTGGGAGTTGTAGTTGTCGTATTCGATGCGGTATCTTTGCGAGTGTCCACAGCAGAGAGCACTGTGGGAGTTATAGTTGTAGTCTTCATTGTGGTATTGTTGTGAGTGTGCACAGCAGAGAGCACTGTGGGAGTTGTAGTTGTAGTCTTCGTTGTGGTATTTTTGCGAGTGTCCACAGCAGAGAGCACTGTGGGAGTTGTAGTTGTAGTCTTTGTTGTGGTATTGTTGTGAGTGTCCACAGCAGAGAGCACTGTGGGAGTTGTAGTTGTAGTCTTTGTTGTGGTATTGTTGTGAGTTTCCACAGCAGAGAGCACTGTGGGAGTTGTGGTTGTAGTCTTTGTTGTGGTATTGTTGTGAGTGTCCAGAGCAGAGAGCACTGTAGGAGTTGGAGTTGTAGTCTTTATTGTGGTACTGTTTCGAGTGTCCAGAGCAGAGAGCACTGTGGGAGTTATAGTTGTAGTCTTCGTTGTGGTATTGTTGTGAGTGTCCACAGCAGAGAGCACTGTGGGAGTTGTAGTTGTCATCTTTGTTGTGGTATTGTTGCGAGTGTCCACAGCAGAGAGCACTGTGGGAGTTGTATTTGTAGTCTTCATTGTGGTATCTTTGCGAGTGTCCACAGCAGAGAGCACTGTGGGAGTTGTAGTTGTAGTCTTCGTTGTGGTATCTTTGCGAGTGTCCACAGCAGAGAGCACTGTGGGAGTTGTAGTTGTCATCTTTGTTGTGGTATTGTTGCGAGTGTCCACAGCAGAGAGCACTGTGGGAGTTGTATTTGTAGTCTTCATTGTGGTATTGTTGCGAGTGTCCACAGCAGAGAGTACTGTGGGAGTTGTAGTTGTAGTCTTCATTGTGGTATTGTTGCGAGTGTCCACAGCAGAGAGTACTGTGGGAGTTGTAGTTGTAGTCTTCGTTGTGGTATTGTTGCGAGTTTCCAGAGCAGAGAGCACTGTGGGAGTTGTAGTTGTCGTCTTCGTTGTGGTATTGTTGCGAGTGTCCACAGCAGAGAGCACTGTGGGAGTTGTAGTTGTCGTATTCGATGTGGTATCTTTGCGAGTGTCCACAGCAGAGACCACTGTGGGAGTTATAGTTGTAGTCTTCATTGTGGTATTGTTGTGAGTGTGCACAGCAGAGAGCACTGTGGGAGTTGTAGTTGTAGTCTTCGTTGTGGTATTTTTGCGAGTGTCCACAGCAGAGAGCACTGTGGGAGTTGTAGTTGTAGTCTTTGTTGTGGTATTGTTGTGAGTGTCCACAGCAGAGAGCACTGTGGGAGTTGTAGTTGTAGTCTTCGTTGTGGTATCTTTGCGAGTGTCCACAGCAGAGAGCACTGTGGGAGTTGTAGTTGTCATCTTTGTTGTGGTATTGTTGTGAGTGTCCACAGCAGAGAGCACTGTGGGAGTTGTAGTTGTAGTCTTCGTTGTGGTATTGTTGCGAGTGTCCACAGCAGAGAGCACTGTGGGAGTTATAGTTGTAGTCTTCGCTGTGGTATTGGTGCGAGCGTCCACAGCAGAGAGCACTGTGGGAGTTGTAGTTGTAGTCTTCGTTGTGGTATCTTTGCGAGAGTCCACAGCAGAGAGCACTGTGGGAGTTGTATTTGTAGTCTTCATTGTGGTATTGTTGTGAGTGTCCACAGCAGAGAGCACTGTGGGAGTTGTAGTTGTAGTCTTCGTTGTGGTATCTTTGCGAGTGTCCACAGCAGAGAGCACTGTGGGAGTTATAGTTGTAGTCTTCATTGTGGTATTGTTGCGAGTGTCCACAGCAGAGAGTACTGTGGGAGTTGTAGTTGTAGTCTTCGTTGTGGTATTGTTGCGAGTTTCCAGAGCAGAGAGCACTGTGGGAGTTGTAGTTGTCGTCTTCGTTGTGGTATTGTTGCGAGTGTCCACAGCAGAGAGCACTGTGGGAGTTGTAGTTGTCGTATTCGATGCGGTATCTTTGCGAGTGTCCACAGCAGAGAGCACTGTGGGAGTTATAGTTGTAGTCTTCATTGTGGTATTGTTGTGAGTGTGCACAGCAGAGAGCACTGTGGGAGTTGTAGTTGTAGTCTTCGTTGTGGTATTTTTGCGAGTGTCCACAGCAGAGAGCACTGTGGGAGTTGTAGTTGTAGTCTTTGTTGTGGTATTGTTGTGAGTGTCCACAGCAGAGAGCACTGTGGGAGTTGTAGTTGTAGTCTTTGTTGTGGTATTGTTGTGAGTTTCCACAGCAGAGAGCACTGTGGGAGTTGTGGTTGTAGTCTTTGTTGTGGTATTGTTGTGAGTGTCCAGAGCAGAGAGCACTGTAGGAGTTGGAGTTGTAGTCTTTATTGTGGTACTGTTTCGAGTGTCCAGAGCAGAGAGCACTGTGGGAGTTATAGTTGTAGTCTTCGTTGTGGTATTGTTGTGAGTGTCCACAGCAGAGAGCACTGTGGGAGTTATAGTTGTAGTCTTCATTGTGGTATTGTTGCGAGTGTCCACAGCAGAGAGTACTGTGGGAGTTGTAGTTGTAGTCTTCGTTGTGGTATTGTTGCGAGTTTCCAGAGCAGAGAGCACTGTGGGAGTTGTAGTTGTCGTCTTCGTTGTGGTATTGTTGCGAGTGTCCACAGCAGAGAGCACTGTGGGAGTTGTAGTTGTCGTATTCGATGCGGTATCTTTGCGAGTGTCCACAGCAGAGAGCACTGTGGGAGTTATAGTTGTAGTCTTCATTGTGGTATTGTTGTGAGTGTGCACAGCAGAGAGCACTGTGGGAGTTGTAGTTGTAGTCTTCGTTGTGGTATTTTTGCGAGTGTCCACAGCAGAGAGCACTGTGGGAGTTGTAGTTGTAGTCTTTGTTGTGGTATTGTTGTGAGTGTCCACAGCAGAGAGCACTGTGGGAGTTGTAGTTGTAGTCTTTGTTGTGGTATTGTTGTGAGTTTCCACAGCAGAGAGCACTGTGGGAGTTGTGGTTGTAGTCTTTGTTGTGGTATTGTTGTGAGTGTCCAGAGCAGAGAGCACTGTAGGAGTTGGAGTTGTAGTCTTTATTGTGGTACTGTTTCGAGTGTCCAGAGCAGAGAGCACTGTGGGAGTTATAGTTGTAGTCTTCGTTGTGGTATTGTTGTGAGTGTCCACAGCAGAGAGCACTGTGGGAGTTGTAGTTGTCATCTTTGTTGTGGTATTGTTGCGAGTGTCCACAGCAGAGAGCACTGTGGGAGTTGTATTTGTAGTCTTCATTGTGGTATCTTTGCGAGTGTCCACAGCAGAGAGCACTGTGGGAGTTGTAGTTGTAGTCTTCGTTGTGGTATCTTTGCGAGTGTCCACAGCAGAGAGCACTGTGGGAGTTGTAGTTGTCATCTTTGTTGTGGTATTGTTGCGAGTGTCCACAGCAGAGAGCACTGTGGGAGTTGTATTTGTAGTCTTCATTGTGGTATTGTTGCGAGTGTCCACAGCAGAGAGCACTGTGGGAGTTGTAGTTGTAGTCTTCGTTGTGGTATCTTTGCGAGTGTCCACAGCAGAGAGCACTGTGGGAGTTATAGTTGTAGTCTTCATTGTGGTATTGTTGCGAGTGTCCACAGCAGAGAGTACTGTGGGAGTTGTAGTTGTAGTCTTCGTTGTGGTATTGTTGTGAGTGTCCAGAGCAGAGAGCACTGTAGGAGTTGGAGTTGTAGTCTTTATTGTGGTATTGTTTCGAGTGTCCAGAGCAGAGAGCACTGTGGGAGTTATAGTTGTAGTCTTCGTTGTGGTATTGTTGTGAGTGTCCACAGCAGAGAGCACTGTGGGAGTTGTAGTTGTAGTCTTCGTTGTGGTATCTTTGCGAGTGTCCACAGCAGAGAGCACTGTGGGAGTTGTAGTTGTCATCTTTGTTGTGGTGTTGTTGCGAGTGTCCACAGCAGAGAGCACTGTGGGAGTTGTATTTGTAGTCTTCATTGTGGTATTGTTGCGAGTGTCCACAGCAGAGAGCACTGTGGGAGTTGTAGTTGTAGTCTTCGTTGTGGTATCTTTGCGAGTGTCCACAGCAGAGAGCACTGTGGGAGTTATAGTTGTAGTCTTCATTGTGGTATTGTTGCGAGTGTCCACAGCAGAGAGTACTGTGGGAGTTGTAGTTGTAGTCTTCGTTGTGGTATTGTTGCGAGTTTCCAGAGCAGAGAGCACTGTGGGAGTTGTAGTTGTCGTCTTCGTTGTGGTATTGTTGCGAGTGTCCACAGCAGAGAGTACTGTGGGAGTTGTAGTTGTCGTATTCGATGCGGTATCTTTGCGAGTGTCCACAGCAGAGAGCACTGTGGGAGTTATAGTTGTAGTCTTCATTGTGGTATTGTTGTGAGTGTGCACAGCAGAGAGCACTGTGGGAGTTGTAGTTGTAGTCTTCGTTGTGGTATTGTTGCGAGTGTCCACAGCAGAGAGCACTGTGGGAGTTGTATTTGTAGTCTTCATTGTGGTATTGTTGCGAGTGTCCACAGCAGAGAGCACTGTGGGAGTTGTAGTTGTAGTCTTCGTTGTGGTATCTTTGCGAGTGTCCACAGCAGAGAGCACTGTGGGAGTTATAGTTGTACTCTTCATTGTGGTATTGTTGCGAGTGTCCACAGCAGAGAGTACTGTGGGAGTTGTAGTTGTAGTCTTCGTTGTGGTATTGTTGCGAGTGTCCACAGCAGAGAGCACTGTGGGAGTTGTAGTTGTCGTCTTCGTTGTGGTATTGTTGCGAGTGTCCACAGCAGAGAGCACTGTGGGAGTTGTAGTTGTCGTCTTCGTTGTGGTATTGTTGCTAGTGTCCACAGCAGAGAGCACTGTGGGAGTTGTAGTTGTAGTCTTCATTGTGGTATTGTTGTGAGTGTGCACAGCAGAGAGCACTGTGGGAGTTGTAGTTGTAGTCTTCGTTGTGGTATCTTTGCGAGTGTCCACAGCAGAGAGCACTGTGGGAGTTGTAGTTGTAGTCTTTGTTGTGGTATCTTTGCGAGTGTCCACAGCAGAGAGCACTGTGGGAGTTGTAGTTGTAGTCTTCATTGTGGTATTTTTGCGAGTGTCCACAGCAGAGAGCACTGTGGGAGTTGTAGTTGTAGTCTTTGTTGTGGTATTGTTGTGAGTGTCCAGAGCAGAGAGCACTGTGGGAGTTGGCGTTGTAGTCTTCGTTGTGGTATTGTTGCGAGTTTCCAGAGCAGAGAGCACTGTGGGAGTTGTAGTTGTCGTCTTCGTTGTGGTATTGTTGCGAGTGTCCACAGCAGAGAGCACTGTGGGAGTTGTAGTTGTCATATTCGATGCGGTATCTTTGCGAGTGTCCACAGCAGAGAGCACTGTGAGAGTTATAGTTGTAGTCTTCGCTGTGTTATTGGTGCGAGTGTCCAGAGCAGAGAGCACTGTGGGAGTTGTAGTTGTTGTATTCAATGTGGTATCTTTGCGAGTGTCCACAGCAGAGAGCACTGTGGGAGTTATAGTTGTAGTCTTCATTGTGGTATTGTTGTGAGTGTGCACAGCAGAGAGCACTGTGGGAGTTGTAGTTGTAGTCTTCGTTGTGGTATTGTTGCGAGTGTCCACAGCAGAGAGCACTGTGGAAGTTGTAGTTGTAGTCTTCATTGTGGTAACTTTGCGAGTGTCCACAGCAGAGAGCACTGTGGGAGTTGTAGTTGTAGGCTTCATTATGGTATTTTTGCGAGTGTCCACAGTAGAGAGCACTGTGGGAGTTGTAGTTGTAGTCTTCGTTGTGGTACTGTTGTGAGTGTCCACAGCAGAGAGCACTGTGGGAGTTGTAGTTGTAGTCTTAGTTGTGGTATTGTTGTGAGTGTCCACAGCAGAGAGCACTGTGGGAGTTATAGTTGAAGTCTTCGCTGTGGTATTGGTGCGAGTGTCCACAGCAGAGAGCACTGTGGGAGTTGTAGTTTTCGTCTTCGTTGTGGTATTGTTGTGAGTGTGCACAGCAGAGAGCTCTGTGGGAGTTGTAGTTGTAGTCTTCGTTGTGGTATTGTTGCAAGTGTCCACAGCAGAGAGCACTGTGGGAGTTGTAGTTGTAGTCTTCGTTGTGGTATCTTTGCGAGTGTCCACAGCAGAGAGCACTGTGGGAGTTGTAGTTGTAGTCTTCGTTGTGGTATTTTTGCGAGTGTCCACAGCAGAGAGCACTGTGGGAGTTGTAGTTGTAGTCTTTGTTGTGGTATTGTTGTGAGTGTCCACAGCAGAGAGCACTGTGGGAGTTGTAGTTGTAGTCTTTGTTGTGGTATTGTTGTGAGTTTCCACAGCAGAGAGCACTGTGGGAGTTGTGGTTGTAGTCTTTGTTGTGGTATTGTTGTGAGTGTCCAGAGCAGAGAGCACTGTAGGAGTTGGAGTTGTAGTCTTTATTGTGGTATTGTTTCGAGTGTCCAGAGCAGAGAGCACTGTGGGAGTTATAGTTGTAGTCTTCGTTGTGGTATTGTTGTGAGTGTGCACAGCAGAGAGCACTGTGGGAGTTGTAGTTGTAGTCTTCGTTGTGGTATTGTTGCGAGTGTCCACAGCAGAGAGCACTGTGGGAGTTGTATTTGTAGTCTTCATTGTGGTATTGTTGCGAGTGTCCACAGCAGAGAGCACTGTGGGAGTTGTAGTTGTAGTCTTCGTTGTGGTATCTTTGCGAGTGTCCACAGCAGAGAGCACTGTGGGAGTTATAGTTGTAGTCTTCATTGTGGTATTGTTGCGAGTGTCCACAGCAGAGAGTACTGTGGGAGTTGTAGTTGTAGTCTTCGTTGTGGTATTGTTGCGAGTTTCCAGAGCAGAGAGCACTGTGGGAGTTGTAGTTGTCGTCTTCGTTGTGGTATTGTTGCGAGTGTCCACAGCAGAGAGCACTGTGGGAGTTGTAGTTGTAGTCTTCGTTGTGGTATCTTTGCGAGTGTCCACAGCAGAGAGCACTGTGGGAGTTATAGTTGTAGTCTTCGTTGTGGTATCTTTGCGAGTGTCCACAGCAGAGAGCACTGTGGGAGTTGTAGTTGTAGTCTTCGTTGTGGTATTTTTGCGAGTGTCCACAGCAGAGAGCACTGTGGGAGTTGTAGTTGTAGTCTTCGTTGTGGTATCTTTGCGAGTGTCCACAGCAGAGAGCACTGTGGGAGTTATAGTTGTAGTCTTCATTGTGGTATTGTTGCGAGTGTCCACAGCAGAGAGCACTGTGGGAGTTATAGTTGTAGTCTTCGTTGTGGTATCTTTGCGAGTGTCCACAGCAGAGAGCACTGTGGGAGTTGTAGTTGTAGTCTTCGTTGTGGTATCTTTGCGAGTGTCCACAGCAGAGAGCACTGTGGGAGTTATAGTTGTAGTCTTCATTGTGGTATTGTTGCGAGTGTCCACAGCAGAGAGTACTGTGGAAGTTGTAGTTGTAGTCTTCGTTGTGGTATTGTTGCGAGTTTCCAGAGCAGAGAGCACTGTGGGAGTTGTAGTTGTCGTCTTCGTTGTGATATTGTTGCGAGTGTCCACAGCAGAGAGCACTGTGGGAGTTGTAGTTGTAGTCTTCGTTGTGGTATTTTTGTGAGTGTCCACAGCAGAGAGCACTGTGGGAGTTGTAGTTGTAGTCTTCGTTGTGGTATTGTTGTGAGTGTCCACAGCAGAGAGCACTGTGGGAGTTGTAGTTGTAGTCTTTGTTGTGGTATTATTGTGAGTTTCCACAGCAGAGAGCACTGTGGGAGTTGTAGTTGTAGTCTTTGTTGTGGTATTGTTGTGAGTGTCCACAGCAGAGAGCACTGTGGGAGTTGTAGTTGTAGTCTTCGTTATGGTATTGTTTCGAGTGTCCATAGCAGTGAGCACTGTGGGAGTTGTAGTTGTCGTCTTCATGGTGGTCTTGTTGCGAGTGTCCACTGCAGTGACATGGCTGCTGACCCACACAGCATCTGGATTTACACAGAACTGCTTTCCTGCTACTGTTACAAATCTGCAGGAGACAACAAAATATGATTAAAACAAGCGACACGTCACTATGACAACATAGTACTGAAGTGCACATTTGCCCTAATGGCATCATCATGTCAGTCTTAGAAGTTAAATCATTCATACTCACACAATGGCTTTAGTGGCACAGTCACTGTGTGTAAGTTTGTAGGACACCACCTTCTTCAGAGGGATCTTCACATTACTCACATCAGAACAGCAGTCAGCAGTATTCACATGTGGAGCTGTAGGAGTAACAGCCAAGCAGTTCACATCATGATCCCAGTACACAGTAAACAAATGATTGCCCCTTTTTTCCTGGTTTGGTAGTGTCATTTCCTCCCTCTGTGTGTGTGAATGTGGGTTCAGTAATCTAGCAGTGCCACCGTCCTGCTCTGGTGATACTGATCCTCCAACACTGACAGTGATGTATCTGAGTAAATTCAGGAGACTCACCACTAGAGACCAGCTGGAGAGACCAGAGCAGCAGCCCAAACAGCAGAGCAGACAGCTTCCTCATTCTAGCAGAATGACTGATTTCACACAGAGAGCAGTGAGTGTGTGGAATCAGTGTTGTGAACCTCATTATATAGGGAGAGAGAACACCAGACGTCTGATAGATCATCCTCCTTTACATACTTGTTCATGAGTGATGTTGCAGTTCAACGGTATTACAGTGATGACTGGAGGCAGAAACAGACACAAGTGTTTACTGACACATGAACAGTAGGAATGTCAGACCTGACATGCAGAGGCAAGCACCAGCAAAACAGAAGAACATCCAACAAGAACTAGAGGAAATAAAACGCAAGTGGTGATTATGGGGTTCAAGCACTCTGTACGGGTACTGGCACGCACATCTGACATGATGGAATACAGAGCAAAAGCTTGAATGAGGTGCCTGCACAGTGTGAGAGTACGTATACATTCACAAGTACATCCACCAAGAGTCTGCAGCAGGTCTGGCCCAACATGCATAAGTATAAAGAGAGAGATGATAATTAGTCAGTAAAGTATGCGCATCGGCGCAGATGGAAATTCTGAAGTGAGGGGGACCAAGCTGTACAATATATACGTTTATGCTTGTAGATGCTAGATTTCGGATGGGGTCAATATAGATCTGGAGGGGACATGTCCCCCCCGTCCCCAGTGCCATCTGCGCCCCTGGGTATGGGTGAGTATGGTGAGGGCAGTTTGTATGTGCTAGTGCCTGTGCATAATGGTCATCTAGGGTTTGTAACAGTATTAGTTCTCACACTCAAATCACATGTCTATAGATTGAGCACACTGAGATCTATACACATAGGTAGATGTGTGTGTTTGCGTGTGTGTGTGTGTGTGTGTGTGTGTGTGTGTGTGTGTGTGTGTGTGTGTGTGTGTGTGTGTGTGTGTGTGTGAGTCTGTGTGTGTGTGTGTGTGTGTCTCTATGTCTCTCTATGCAGCTTATTATGCAGCTCGTGGCATCAAACCTCTGGATGTCCAAGTGGTGCTCCAAAAATCAAGTGCGCTACATTGATAATTATAAAACATTGGAGGGCAAGCCTGATCTCTTAGGCAGAGATGGTGTCCACCCCACCCAGGATGAGCTACCTTGCTTTCCTGCAGCACAGCCCATATCCTGTTGGCACAGTGGTATTAGGAGTGGCTGACAAACCAGAGTCGCGGCCAGGCTGCAGACAAACGGCTGCGAGCTGCCAAGAGGCGTCACCAAAATCCCACAAAATTGAGACCGTATCTGTGCCTTGGGTTAAATTTAATTATATGTATTTATAACAGTCTATCCTAATACTTTAATTAATATCCAAACCTCGCATTTGATTATTAGTAGCAATATTATCTGAAAATCGGATTACTCAATATTCGATCGCTCAATTCTAAAAAATGTGTACAGACCGCCAGGACCCTATTCAGACTTTCTAAACAATTTCAGCGATTTTGCAGCAGGTTTAGCGGTATGCTGTGATAATATAATAATGGTAGGAGACATTAACATACATTGAGAAGGTGGAAGAACCGCTGAAATGAGCATTTACATCAGTATTGAACTGTGTCTGCATTACACAAAATGTAACAGGATCTACTCATTGTAATCATACCCTAGATTTAATTTTGACGCTGGGTATGCTCCCACAAACCACAGCAATCTCTGACCACTATCTGGTCTCACTCGACCTACATCTTAGCCTGAATACCCGCTCGTGTCCTCGCCATTGTATAAAGTGCTGGATTAATTCATCAACCGCAACACAGTTTATTGAATCCCTCCCAGATTTAAGTACCTTAGCCTACTCGCCAACAGATCCAAAGGAGTTAGACAGTTAAACCGACTGCTTATAAAACACCTGCAGATCAGCTCTATAGTAGCTCCACTCAAATATAAAAAGGCCAGATTTAAAAAGCTCGCCCCGTGGTAGACCAACCAAACGCCAAATTTAAAACAAATAACACGTAAATTAGGGTGGAAGTGGTGATTGACTAAGCATCCTAAGAAGTATTCCACTGTGCCTGGAAGGACTGCCTTATTGAGAACAAAAGGACCCTCACTAGAGCACACTCAGCATACATTGACATCACTTCTTCTGTACTGTTCAGGCATCTGTCTAATGATTTATTGATCTATCTAAAGATAATAAAGCTGATTTATCTTCTCCAGAGAGGCTGCACCACTCGTGCCCTGGATGGCCGTCCGGTTACACACAGACACCTCACACACCTCACACACACACATCACACACACACCTCTCAAACACACATTTCCTTTTATCTGTGCCACTCCCATCCTGTCCTGTTACAGTACGTTACTGTCCCGTTCCCTGGTTATGTTGGCACACAGCTCCTGGTGCAGTAGCCATGTCACACTGTCTCCAGAAGAGGGCGCTGCCTCTGCTGTCCACCTGGGTGAGTCTGGAGGACCACATCATCCCTATCCCTGATCACAGCAGGATCTAGCTGAGGTCTTCACTCTCACCAAGCACACCCAGCTCTCTCCTCACTATGAGGACAACTGTGCCACCAAGCTGTTGAAGGGAGTTGCCCCCCCAGGTGGAGAGTCTTCACGCTCTCCCAGGAAGAGGAGCAGGTGATGGAGCACTACATTCAGGAGGCTTCAGCACTGTCACATCCACCCGCCTCCTCACCTACATCAGCCGCCATCTTCAATGTAATACAGAAGGACAGCTTGAGACCATGCCTAGATTACTAGGGCTTAAACCCTCTGCTGGTAAAGTTCCCCTGACTGCCCTAACTGCTCCCTGATGCCCTCCAGCAGAAGGGGACACAGTGCTTCACCAGAGTGGATCTACGCAGTGCCTAGAATGGCATTCTGGGATAGTTCACTTACACTGACATGTACATAATGTTTCTGAACCAGTTCAGAAGTGGATGTAATTTTAGCGGGCAATGGTCTAATGTAGTTCCTGCTTTATGTGATGTTTAAGGAACACTTCATTGCTTTACTTCAGTGCTTATAATGTTTATTTGAGCACCATGTTTCATGGGCTTGTGTGGTAAAAGGAGATTTCAACGTGGCGTCTGATAGATTTCCACCCTCTGTACCTCTCCAGAGCCCCCAAACAAAAGCACTCGGAGTGCTTGACAGTGTGTGATTTGTAATGGAGTCATTACATCATTACAACAATCAATACATCATTACAACAGTCAATGCCATTGTGTTACATTAGGGACCGCTTACCACACACATGAATCTCTGCACTGAATTATTTCATAGCAAATCACCTATATGGTATGGTGAGATATATATATATATATATATATATATATATATTTCATATATTATATATATTTCATATTTTGTTTATTCATTTTTTGTGGTTGCCATCAGTATTTAAACTTCATTCCTAGTGAAAATGTCCATAACTATTCAGCATCCCAGTCTGTTCCAGTAGAGTCTGGACGATGAGGTGTAGGTTTCATCACAGGTGGCTCCCCATTCAGCACTGATGTACTCAAGTACTCAAATACTCAAGTACTCAAATGCTCAATAGTGAATAACACTCCGGCCCAGGCTGGGACATAATATTCTGTCCAGATCAGAAATGGGTGGAGCTAAGACAGACGACCCATGGCGGAGCCTGACACACACAGGAAACAACACTGACTTAACAGCACAAATGCAGACTCCACCCATACCACGTTCATACAGAGACTGGGCTGCCCGGAGTGGTGATCCACATACTCCGTAACCCTGCATCAGCTCTGATAACGTCTGCCTTTCCAAGTCCAGTGAGCACAGGTATTCTGGGTTGGCATACTGCCATAATCCCCAAGAGTGCTTTCATGAGGCGTAACATAATGAAGACATTTACTTAAGGCATTTTCTCCTTCACGAAATCATGTCTTTGTTAGTAGCGTAGTAGCTATTGTTAGTAGTACCAATTTCATATTCAGGTAACGACAATAACTTGATAGTCAATAGCTCTGACTGCACAGTTTACACCTCGGTGGCATGGCCGCTGACCCACACAGCATCTGGACTCAACACAGAACTGTTTTCCTGCTACAGTCTCAAATCTGCAGGAGACCACAAAATTAAAATGAGGAGGAAATTAGAAAACATGATTGACAAAGGTGGAAACATTTTACAGCATTCATTCAGAAGTGTGCATGTCCTCTCCTCACCCCTGTGGTGTCAGTATTAGTAGTTAAATCATCACTACTCACACAGTGACTTTAGGGGTAAAGCTGCTACTGGTCCAGCTGGAGGACTCCACCTTCTTCTCATCAGTCACAGTGGGACAGCAGTCAGGGATCTCTCTCTGTTGAGCTGTAGTAACACCACTCTGTAGCTGAGTCGATTCAGGGGACTCACCACTAGAGGTCGTCTCACTCTGATCCACTTCTCTCATGTAGGCATCGACCCAGTCAGAGGCAGGATCCATACACAACTGCTTTCCACTATCCATCTTAAACCTGAAACACAGATAAAGACACAGTAGTGTTCTGTTAATACAGCAGGTCTGGACTAACTGATCCAAGATGGTGAAAGTGTATCTTTGTGGGAAAATCACAGCAAACATTCCTGATCTAAATGACACTGTCAGTAATAATTACCTGTGGAAGATTCTCCCACTGGGTTTAATGTGAGTGTAAAATCAGCTCTTAATGGTGTTGTTACAGTATCTTCACAACAGAGTCTCAGCAGTAAGTCTAGACCTGATTCCTGAAATGGTTCCTAGATGCAGTGTGTGGACTGTTACATATATGAAGGGATGTAGCAGGTGTGTGGGGGCCTCTCAGAGCAGGTGATACTCACATCACAGCTTTGATGGCACAACTGCTGTCAGTCCTGCTGTAGGACATGATGCGTTTGATGGGCAACTTCATCTGAGAAAGTCCACGACAGCAGCCATCCGCAGGGATATTATGGTCTGGAGCTGGAAGGCATCAGCAAACAGTTCCAGAGTCACTCATTGCAGCACAACAGTGAGAGATGGTACCACTCTGAAGAGCCCATCATTAGGTCTAGTACGTTCCAGTGATGATTCAGTCTGGTTCACATTGTATATACATTGTAGTGGGTGACAACACTGCCTCCCTGTGGTGGACTGGGGTTCAGTCCCTGTCTGTGTAAGTGCTCCACGCTGTACCAATAAGAGTCATTGGGAAAGACTCCTACCACTACATTTACCTCCCTGGACATTGTAAGTCACTGTGGATAAGAGTGTCTATCAAATGTGTACGAAATGCATCATGTAACAGATGGAGACTCACCACTAGAGACCAGCTGGAGAGAGCAGAGCAGCAGCACAAACAGCAGAGCAGACAGCTTCCTCATTCTAGCAGAATGGATGATTTCACACACAAACACTCACAGCTGTAGAAAGTACTGTGTCCTCTACTGTGGAACAGAGAGCAGGGAGTGTGTAGAATCAGTGTTGTGAACCTCATTATATAGGGAGAGAGAGAGGGCTGTTCTCCAGATAAGAACACCATACGTCTGATAGATACTCCCTCTTTACTTACTTGTTCTTGAGTGGTGTTACTGTTCAACAGTATTATAGTGATGACTGAAGGCAGAAACAGACACAAGTCTTCTTTACTGACACATGAACAGGGGAAAGCCAGACCTGACATGCAGAGACAAACTCCAGCAAAACAGAAGAACCTGCAAGAGGAACAACAAGGAACTAGACAACAGGCTCCAAACTGGATGTCGGACAGCAGGTCTTTATAATGGACTACAGCTCACAACATTTCACACTATGTTTGTATAATCCTGAAGGGCTTTCTGAAGATTGGGCAGTACGTACAGCCTGTATGACAGAACAGAAACTATAACTAACAAGTGAAATAAGGGGAAATTGTACTGTTATCAAAACAACTTTTAATGGTAATCACAGTAGCCAGAGAGATCACAGCCAGAACATAAATGAGCACAGATGTCAATGAAAGACCAATCCAAGGTAAAAGACCAGTGGAAAATCCCAGAGAACAAACTATCCAGACAAGAATAGCTAACACT
Organism: Brachyhypopomus gauderio; assembly: GCF_052324685.1. Taxonomy (NCBI): domain Eukaryota; kingdom Metazoa; phylum Chordata; class Actinopteri; order Gymnotiformes; family Hypopomidae; genus Brachyhypopomus; species Brachyhypopomus gauderio. Next base: position 14,987,570 of record NC_135221.1, on the reverse strand, counting down.
ATTCGATAAATGATGAGAGGCAGATGTGACCTGTGTGTGTGTGTGTGTGTGTGTGTGTGTGTGTGTGTGTGTGTGTGTGTGTGTGTGTGTGTGTGTGTGTGTGTGTGAAACGGCTGCAGGAGTCCGGAACAGGGGATGCAACGCCCTTAAACTAGAGTACAACACACATTACTGAAGGACCTAATTAACATCTAGAGGCGTAAGAGCGGGTTGAAAAAGGTGACATCTACATCACACTCCCCATGACCCATGTGCTGGGTGTGTGTGTAGTTTCATATCTGCACAGAATCATCTGAGGGTGTCACACACGGTTATCTTTGTAGGTGTTGGCTCAGCTGAGTATGAACACACATGATTGTCTGCATTACAACAAAACTTACACAAGGCAATTTATATTAAATTGTTTATTCATATTATATATCTATGTAGTTAAGTCCACTTAATCAGAATTTTACAAGGTAACATTTTACAGATGTTTTACTTTGTCCATCCTTTACAGATTTCTTTATTTTCTTCATGCCTATTTGTTATTGCAACAGCATCAACTGGAACAGGGTGCTATATCTTTAGCAGTGTTGGTAAATACATGTACATTGGCAAAGAACAAATATAAAATAAAAATTTTAATTTCAAACGTTCAGAAACATTCATGTTCACATTCATATGTCTAACAGATAGCTTTAACGTGGTGAGTGGTTAGTGGTAAATACAGCACAGACCACTACAAGGTTTGGACATTGTTAGAGTTTTACATGATCTGTCCTCCTCTAACGTGAGTGATCAACGGTCAGGAGGAAGAGTGTGATGAAGAGGATCACAGCGGGTTCTGGCCTCCCACCGTCCTGCTCTGCAGAACCTTGATGTGCTGCTGCACCCACGGGTCAGTGGTTCTGGCACACAACTGCTGTCCCTTCTTCAGAGTGAACCTACAGTGGAGAAATACACACACAATGTCTTACACACATGACAATAGAAATGTGAACCTTAATGAAACTTTGAAGTATCATAAAGCTGGAGCTGCCTGTGTTGTTGGGTTTGGTAGAGGATAACTGAGTTTGGTAGAGGGTAAGTGGGTGTGGTAGAGGGTTAGTGGGTGTGGTAGAGGGCAAGAGGGTGTGGTAGAGGGTTAATAGGTGTGGTAGAGGGTAAGTGAGTGTTGTAGATGGTTAGCGGTGTAACACCACACAACCACAGCCTGTATGAAATCCTTCAGTCTGATCTTTCATTCACTCACTCACACACACACACTTACAGCACGGCTTCTTTGGAGCACTGCTGGCTGGTCAGTGCGTAGCTCTTCACGTTGCTCAGTTTAACAGGTTTGTTAATGAAGTTGAAGCAGCAGGACTTAGGTCCAGTCCCGTAACGCATACCTGCGAACAGTCGCTGTCAGCTGATGTCAAACACAAGCACCCCCAACCCCCACAACCTCTACAAATGATGACTGAAGACACGTCTGGAACACTGATATTTAGTATTACATTTGTTTCTTTGTCTGTCTCTGATCTTCTGTCTTACCTTCAGTGAGTGCGACAGTGCTCAGGAGCACCACTGCAGACAGGAGGAGCATGCGGATGGTGGACATGTTGTTAGATGTTCAGCTGAAGCTGGAACACGGCTGATGAAGCAGAGCAGCAGAGTGAGAGAAGCACTGGAGATGAAGCTGCTGTTGTGTGGCCCATAAGACACAGGCCACCTCTTTATACACAGCCATGGGGACAGCACCTTCTGGAGGAGGAACGCTGGGGAATTCAGGCCTGACATGCTGGTAAAAAAAAAAAGTCCAGGCATCATGGTGGAACCATCTCGTTTGGCCCTTTGACATTTCTTCGCTCTGCTGAGGTCTTTCACTTCTCCTTCCTAATAGGTCTTAGTGGCCATCAGATCACAGTAAATACCACACAGTAAACTCCACACTGGTGGGACAGAGGACCCTCTCCATCTCATGTACAGGCTTTCACTCTGTTCTCTGCAGGGAAACGTATTTCTTTCTGGATGTATTGCTTCTCAGAGTGAGATAGTGTTAGCATGTACATGACACACACCACTAGTTTTAGGTCCTCTTTCAGTACGTAGAGGGGACGGCAGTGACGTTGAGAATTTTCAGTGTTTATTTTTTACCCAGGATGTTTTTTTCTCTTCAAGGCACAAGTTTCACTAGGGCCTACTCCTTTTTCAATGAAAGTAGATCCAAATTAATAAAAAACAGAATTGAGTCTTCCATATACAGTTATATTTTGTTACTAAACAAAAAAACAACACACACTGAAAACCAATGACATCATGTCCACATCCATTTAAATTGTAACTCATTTGTGTTCTTAAATCCAGCGTAGAAGTTGGGCATTAGGTTTAAGTACCTTCTATCAGGCCAAGGCATTTTGACAAAACATTTGCTTATAAAGATAATCCTTTTAAAGAATACGTAAAGATTTGGGGAAGATACATTGATGACATTGTTTAATTTGGAGCAGGACCAAAGGCCAATTAGAGGGGGTCATGTGAGTACTTACACTGAGACGATCACATTTTCATGTAATTTTAGTGTGGAGCAAATCAATTTTTTTGCTTATGTTCCTTAAGAACTGAAATAATCTTCACACTCCTCTTTATAAGAAGTGAACAGATAAAAATATTTTCCTTGCTGCAAGTAGTTTCCCCATGTTCCCTAAAGAAGGTTTACCTGTATAATCTTCTCTGCAGAGTTTGTGATTGTGATAAATGAGTATGAAGACCAACAAGAGCAAATGATTGAGTGTTTCAGGTTATGACGTTATCCTCAGGCACGTGCAGACTGTGCTAAACATGGACTCTTAAAACAGGGTACACAAGAAGAATTGGAAAGTATTTAAAAAACTCTTACATATGGTATATTTGGTTTAAAAAATATGGTAAAAATTGTCCCTGTATGTTAAATCTATTATTCAGCAACTGTGGCATATTTTAAAATCCAATGGTAAGCATTGATATGTCTTTATTAAGACATTTAGAAATTTTGTGTTCAGACGTTTTAGAGACCAGTGTGGAAGCATAATTATTCTGTATTCTTCTGTTTAGAAACATTCTTCTGTTTAGAAAGTAAATTCAAACATCAAAGTGGATGACAGTATGTTTGTACTGTGCAGACATACTGTACTTGATCAGACAATCAACCAATCAATCAATCAATCAATCTGTCTGTCTGAGATGAACAATAATTTAAATTAATAAAGCTTATTTATTCATATAACAAAACAAATGTTACTGAAAATTAATTTTACTACAAACATAACTAAAATGTATTATGGTTTAAAATAAAAGTAAAACAATTTATTTTTGATATGCCTAAATCACATTAATCACTGCATAATGTGTGACTGATGAGCTGTTAATACAGAAATACTGTCACAAAAGCCCCTTAAACACAGCAGCATGCTGGAGTGATCACTGGATCCAGATCACTGGTGCTGGATATGCTTTAAAGCTGAATATACTCATTTAACACACTACATTAGTCAGTGACTGGTGTAAGAGTGAAGCCTTTCAAATACAGTCTGAATGTGTGAAAATGGGCCAAGTCAAATATCATCCAAATTCCCATGTAATGTATTATATAACGGCTGCAGGGTACAGTAAATGCAGATGGGAAATATTATTCTATTTGTACTTTATTGAGTATTTCTGCCAGGTACCGAATGTCATCACTTGAGAAAATCCCAGAGTATCAAACACGAGCACTTTCTTCTTCAGCCACGTCATCTTCAGCCTTCTATTCATCCTTCAGCCTGTACGAACCATACTCACCTTTATCTGGTCTGTACGAACCATACTCACCTTTATCTGGTCTGTACGAACCATACTCACCTTTATCTGGTCTGCACTCTGCTGAATGGTCTGAATTGTAATTCAGATTTACTGTAATGCGTTTCATTATTTAGTCTTTGATCAGTATCTTATATTAAAAACAGAAGCATTTATTTCATTGTCATTATTTTATTGTCATTGCTGCTTTTGTCCACTCTGTTAACTGGGTAGATTCCTGTTCCAGTAACGCATACTCAGGGCATACATTCAAATTGCACGATGCAGACGGGACTTTCTGATGTGTGAGAGCTGATCTCAACTCTCCTCTCCCCAGACCAGCTCTATTGTGTGATTGTTCTTAATAAATATTAATAAATAATAAATTGTTGAAATTGCCTTCACTGAAGGTCTTCTTGCAGGTACTGATCCAGATGGGGGTTTGTTCTGGTGATATTTGCATGCTTTGCTGAATGATCACTGAAGGTAAGAGTGTACCTGAGGCTGGAGAGGCTCCCCTCACCTGCGCTCCTGTTCTGACATACAGGGAGGTTAATTGTCCACACAGCTGGTGTCGACCAGCTGGCCCTCCCACTGTTGTGTGATTCTGGGGCAGAAGGTCAAATGCTAGGGCCCACTCACTGTCCCATGGTGGTGGCCCCTGCCAAGTCCAGTTCACCACAGGTCTGGTTGGACGGAGGTGATCTCTGCTCCCTGGAGATGTGACTCACCGCTCCACTCACCATGAAACTGGACATCACCGCATTTCTCCACATGATTTCTTAGTAAGTAACTGGGTAAATTTTAGGCTAACAAGTGCAGAACAACCATTTTTTAAATGTATTTATGAAGATTTAATTACTCAGTGTACTCAGGAAAAGTCTGATTCTGTGATTTTATGAACAGACGTTTTAGTTAATTTGCTGGTTGCAGTGGTTCTGCTGTACATGAAATGTTTTGGTATGCAAAGTGGTAGCATTCGCTGTTTTCCCCTCATTTACACACACACACACACACACACACACACACACACACACACACACAGCAGTGGGCAGCGTCTTACTGTGTTAGAGGGCCTTGCTCAAGAACACCTGAGCCATGGTTAGGTGTTATTAGGTACCATGGTGACTACTGGGAGAAGGTGGGCTTAGGTGCCATGGTTACTGCCGGTTGCTGGTTGTGGCGATTGACTGACCACATCTGACCTTTAGACCACAGCTTCCCAAGAGTATTCTCACAAGAGTATTCTCACAAAAATACTCTCACAAGAATATTCTCTCAAGAGTATTCTCACATGAATACTCTCACAAGAGTATTCTCACAAGAGTATTCTCACAAGAATTTTCTAGCCTTAGTTATTACAGTTACTCCTTATATAGGTATGCTTTAGGCTCAGTACAGAGTGTAAACAGGCTCTCCTGTCTCTGATCTCATTCGTCCTGTTCCATGGTAAAGTCTGTAGGAAATGAGAAAGGAAAGCACCAAGCAGTCTATACCCTAGCCCCTCCCTCCCCGAATAAACACACACACACTGAATCAAAGAGGGAAACTTGTTTATAAAAAGCTGAAGACCCAAAAAATAAAACAGTTCAAAAGAGCAGAGACGAAAGAAAAGCAATTCACACCCCTGCCTACAGAACCAAACAGCATTCCAATCAAAACCCAAAACATGAATGTGATGAACATCCTCGCAATTCAGGAGCCTTGTGATGGCGAGGTGCTCGCAGACATGGGGGAGGGAAGTGAGGACCGGTGAGGCGTCGGCACATGCTGACCCTTGACCTTTGACCCATTAAATTGGCTGCCCAGATTCAAAGTAGCATGAAAGGTCTCAGAGTTGACCTTTCAGATTCGTCATGGGCTGGTTTCTGTGGTCATATTTTAAAATAAATAAGGAGGAACTGCATTCGTCAGAACAGGAAGTGCCGATTGCGGCCACATGCACATGCCCTTACACACTATATTATCTGCTCAGTGCCCTGAAACAGAACTGGCCACTTCCAATACTGTTTATTCAAGTGGGTCTCAGTTCCACGTGTGTGTGTATTGTGGCAATAATTTGTACTAGTCCCACTGTGTTTGTGTGCGTATGTGGTGATATAGTTTCTTCCAGTGGGTGTAAGTCCCACTGTATGTGTGCGTGTGTCTGTGTGTTATTGTGTGCGCACATTGTGACTGAGAATCACTGCCTCATACTAGACTGACATCTGAGCTTGTGAGCAGCTGGTCAGGACAGACCTCATGGAATACTAACCATACTAACCAGTTCCACCTGTAATGCTACAAGTGTGGTCCCACAAGTGTGTGCCAAGCCCCTCCAGACACACAAGGAGAAAAATGTTCTAGTTCATGTAAACTTGCACATTTTCACTGGAGAGTCAAGGATCTTTAAACCATGTCTTGCCAGCTGTAGGATACACACACAACATTCTGGTGTGTGTCCCAACATTATAAGAGTGCACAGCTGGATGAAGGAGAATTGGGATTTGTAGATAGGATCAGTATGACAGCTTTATAATTCTACTACAGAACACGGACATGGTGCAAGATTTTGGCAGAAAGTGCTAGTGATCTTACAGATAGATTAAGACTGATTGATACCAAGAGAGCTGTCAACTTGTCCTATCACATTCACAAATCAGTCATTTGCCTCAAAACAGAAAGAAGCTCTACACTAGACCTCAGCAAAGTCCTATAATAGCAAAAAGCAGAGCAATGCATCATGGGAAATGCAGTCTTTCAGTGTTTTCCGCAGCTATGGTGCAGCACCTAAGCAACACAAGGTTTGCTTTGGACTTCATGTAAAAAAAAAAGAAAAAAAAAAAAAAACTTACACTAAATTACAACCACAAATGACCTAAGGAGCTAGAGACTTAACAACTGGCTCTCAGCCACCCACAGAGCGCAGGAGTCTAAAAACTCAGGTGCCTTCTAAAATGGCCTCTGTGGAGAGGAGGTCCTGTGGTATCAACACCTACAGTACCTACTAAACACATGCCCTACGCTGGCCTATTTTATATTACAACTCATTGCAATCTAAAAGTATTTTCTGGAAGTTTTTACACAGGTACTTCAAATGAGAAAGCTGAATTAGAAATGTATGAAAAGGGGCCATACAAGTGAAGCTGTAAAGCTATTATCTACAAAATATCCTAGATTTTTGAGGTAAAAATACACTCATGCGCGCGCACACACACACACACACACACACACACACACACTCACATGTATATATATTTATTAGATGATGATTTCGATGAATTGGATTGGTTATTTGGTGTCAGTGGGTGGGGCCTCATGGGTTGGCCCCATGTTCTTGGCTCAGCCAGTTTCTTTCTCCTGTTTCAGCGTAAATAAACCACTGATGTCCACATGAATCTTCATCAACACACACATTAATTAATTAAACCATGTTTTAAACTACACATCGAAAAGGCTACAGTGCCTAACTTGTTTGTCTGATGCTTTTAAAACCCGTTTGTCTGGAGTATGGTACTCTGATAAAATCAAGAAAAACACAATTTAGAGCAGTATTTTAGATGATGAACTGAGTCAAATCAGATTTTAAACGATTCAAAGACCAAACAGGACTTGTTTCAAGAGCCACACATTATCCTGATCAGGACCTCACATCATCAATCGAACTGAAGAATATATTGAGAAAATCTTGAATGTAGGCAATATATCTATTATTTCCCATCATGAATAGTATACAGTATTTTCAATCTATTATTTCTGGATATTTTCTTACATGTCTTACTGACATGGCAAATAATTATACATAATTTAATTCTTAAATGAAATAAAATTATCTGACACATTAATAGATTTATTTTATAAGTCACCTACAGTCTAGAAAAACTAGAAACAGACTAAATAATCTAATAATAATTATGAGGCACTGAAATATCAGACATATTGTCTACACTCAGGATGGGTTGGCTTGCTAAGGTGGAATTTTTTCAACCCTGGAGAGGCTGTGGAGAGGTTTTGGCAAATCCAGCTGAAGACAACAACACTACCCAGGACTGCCCAAGAATACCCAGGACTGCCCAAAACTACCCAGGACTGCCAAGGACTACCCAAGACAGCCCAGGACTACCCAGGACTGCCTGGGATTTCCCAGGACTTCACCCATTTTCACTGTAAGCACCTTAGCAAATGCGGGAAACACTGCATTATTAAAACTGAACACAATAATAATAATAATAATAGTATAATAATATAAAGTATAAAAGCAAGTATGTGACGTGAATAGAGAGTACAGGAGTAAAGTCTGAAGTAAAGTTCGATCCACATTACCCGTCCCCAATAGTGTTGCCTGTAACTGATGAACAGGTGTGTAAACTTTTGCTTAGGTGTCAGCATCTTGGCCTGAAGTGGAACCAGTAAATGCAAATTTATGACCACACTCCAAAAGCACTCTAGCGGTTCGCTGAGTCACAGCAATACTGCAGGGGAACCAGTGTGTGTGTACGTCTGTGTGTGAGACACACACAACCTGTGATGGTGAATCATTTTCAGGATTTCGTTCTGAACATGCTGATAAATCACCGGGTCCACAGCTGGGTTCACGAGGGACCTCCGTGTGGATATAATGCACATACTGATAAACTGGTCCTGCACTACTGAATATCAAAGACTGGCTGCAATATACTGACAGTGCTAGAAGTAGGAGATTTCTCTACTGTATATTCTCACTG